>NW_009622734.1:42729-60504 GCF_000690535.1 Cariama cristata
CAGGCTGGTGGTATTTCACTAGTTCTCTCTTTTTTTAAGAGACTCTCATGCTGGAACAAATTATAAAAAAAGGCAGACAGAGAATTGCATAACTACAGTTTGGGTTTTGCCAGTAATTTATGGCTATGCCTGCTAGTTTTGCATTTCTTTTGCCTTTGAACGTAGTTTTTTTCTTAGCCAGAATTGTTTCGGGCCTTGATGAACCTTCTAACAAAGTTCTAGTTCATTTTGTAGGACAAATTTCTAGTCAGGAATCTCAAGGAAAAAATATATAAAGAAAGTGATATTTGCATCGTAATAGATAAAAACTTCTCAAACAACCCTGATGTCATAATTTCTCCATGTCAGTGTCTATCCACACTGTACATAATCTCTGTCATCACAATATCTTATTGGATATAAGGTACATCAAAAATGAATCTAAGCCACAATGTCCTGCTATGGAATCGGATCCAAACTCCCCTAAAAGTTGAGAGGACTTTGGTATTGGCAACCACAAAGCTGAGGTGTTGAGCTCAGCCACAAGGTCACAATTTATATTCAGAACCACACAAATTTTCTGTTCAGCGGTGAGAAAAGATTCTCACAGGTTGTTCTACTGAAATAAAATTTTAAAAAACATCCCACTAAAAAGTCATCATGATTTGACCCTGTGTGATGTGCAAAAGTAATATTTGAGGGTCAGAGTCCGTTCTATAATGAGTATGATCCTGCATTTTTGCCCAATTTGAACAGTATTTTCCTGCTTGATTTAAATTGTAGCTTTCCCAAGTGATAAGGCCATTTAAATTTTCAGAATTAACTGGAAAGTAAGGGACAGGTCTACCTAACTACTGTTGGCACAGTCTGGCCTTGGCAAAACAGTGAACAAACTTTTCCAATTGGCAGGCTAGGTTTGAAGATTTGTCACGTTTCATTTTTCTTAGTCTTCCTCTGTGCTCCAAGGTGATGTAGGAAGGATCTGGAGATTTCCAGTCTAAAAACTCCTCCATAAGCATAAATATCAATAACTCCACCCAAACATATTTTATGTAATTGCTTTTATTTCTGCTGTTGAGAATGCTACACATCACAGCAAATGGCTTGATGGGAGACCTGACATCTTTCAGGTAAATGACGAGAGTGGGAAAACCTGCTGCAGAATCACTGTATTGTAGTCTGGAAGTCATACATCGTATATGTTCCACCATGCATACCAGTAAAGACACAGATGTCTTCTTCAGTGCCAGTTAAGAGTGAGGAGCTTTCACTGGATTTGAAGTGGAGCTTCATAGTCTTCCTGTAATGCATCTCTGCTTTAAATGGCTCTGGTTTCCAGAATCGTGTGAGCAGAAAGTTCAGAAAGCGACATTCTCTGAGTGGTAGTAAATTGTTGGTCTGTTTGCTTAAACCTACTTGCTGGGATTAGCTCTGTCCTACTTTGTACGTTCTGGATTAAAGGTTAGACAAGGGTCAAGTAGGTGATTTCAACAGTATCTGATACAGGCTTACCCCCTCCAGTAAGAGGAAAGCTTTTCAGCCAATCCAATCTAATGCTTCCATCTCAAACTCTGCTTTGTTTTGTTTGTATGTGTAAGGAGGTTTAAGGGCAGGAGGGCACAATTTTAAACCCCAATTCACAATTCCATAACATCCATCATTATCTGTCTATGTGAGGCTATTATTGCTTTGCTTACAAAGCCCACTGTTCAAATACACCCAATTCCCCAGAAAAGGCCATGTTCAACTGGGCTGTTTCTTTGTTGAAATCTTTCTGACTTTTTCACCCATGTGCACTCTTATGGTTACAGGAAAGACCAATACTCTTACCTTAGACTGGGACTGTCTAAATTGCCTCCAAAATCAAGAACATAAAACCCACTGAAATGTGGTAGGAAATAAACATGCAATGTCTTAACTAAGTAACCCTCTCCAATTTTTTAAAGACCAAACCTCACCTTCACAGTTGAATAAGGCTGATTTGGTGCCAATGAAGGAAAATTGACCATGACCACCATGATCCACCCTCTAGCTGGAAGCCTTCACTAGTGAATAGGCAGACAGGCAGACACAGACAAACACTAAGCTTTCCCCCTCACTCATTTAAGACTCAGATATATTCCTACTATAAAGAAACTATGCAAAATGAGGAGATCATAAAGAATTAATTATTATAGCCTTAAATTTTATTAGAATACTTCTTTGGTCTGAAAATAGCAATGAGTCAAATTGTGTCTTTTAAAATTAAAAAAATAACTTTTATTCAAGAGACTTTTATTCTTCTTTAGATACGCTCATGAAAACAAAGTGGATGCAAAACTGCTTATTTCCATGGTCTACACAAAGCAAATTCTCCATGGATTTGTTCAGGGTCTCACTAGGCAACATGGAAACTAAGGCTGTGCTTTGGACCCTTGATGCCAGCTCCCCACCTGAACTCCTCAGACTCATTTCTCTCATGGCTTCATTTATATGCCATTTCCTTTTGATCAGGCTAAAATTTGTGTTTAATGGCATAAACATCAACCTTAAATCCATTCTTCTTAGATTCAGTTTCCTTCCTATTCCTGAAAAAAAAAAAAAAAAAAAAAATAAGGAAAAGAAGGGAAAGGGAAAGGGAAAGGGAAAGGGAAAGGGAAAGGGAAAGGGACAGGGAAAGGGAAAGAAACACAGCCTTCCTAGGCCAGGGAGATCAAAAGCACACAAGCCACTTCTTTGGAGGTCAACTTGAAAAGATTGACTGGTCCTCAGAGTAATGTGGTGGCCCCTCGACATTTTTAGTATGTAGTTACTGAGGGAGAGAATTGAATTCTGACCTTCTTAATTCAGCAACAGAGTTAAGAAGTCTCCTGCACAGTGAAATTACACAGCACATAAAGGAACTCCCCCTTCAACGTTATTTATTTGGGTGAACTCTCTGTGTATCACAGAAAAGGCTACAGAATGCTTATTTTGCAAAAGAATCATTTTGTCCAGTTCCAAAGCAAGCACATTAGAAGAATTCCACATAGCCTTCATAATAAATCCACCCAAGGCCCAGCACCCGCTTGCTGTTGTGTATGAGGTTTTTTTATTTATTTAACTGCCAAAAAAAGAATTGCACACATAATGAGGCAATGTCCTTCTCCTTCGAGAGGAGAGTTCAATAGTTTAATTTTTGTTAACCAAAATCCCTTGTACTAAGGTAAATTACATTGCATTTTCTATTACTAGCTCTGTTAATTGTCAAGCAATAAGAGTTTATGCACTCATCCAAAGCAGCAGAGAATTTCCCATAATGTTACAAAATAAAACCTGACAAAGCACAATAATCTTTAGTTTATTGATGTGCTACTAGGCTGTGGTAAGCATCAGATCTGTAATGTGCTTTTGGTTAGGAAACTGGGGCCTAGAAAGATGTATTGGGAATGGCAGAGGAATGTCAGGTCCAAGAATATATACACATATCCATGTGTGTACATAAACTAGGGTGTTTTTTCTAAGGAAAATGATGATGAAAGACTTCAGCATCTACAGTAAAGGTTCTAAGACTGAAAGAATAGCAAACAAAAAAAGCAAAAAGTGTGTGAATGCAAAAAGAATTTGTTAGCTAATGGTGTTTCAGGTAAATAGTATTTAAAGACAATGTGAAAACCTAGTAAGGGCAAGACTTAGTACCTTGGATGGGACATTAGGTATTTCACTATTTCACTATTTCACTATTTCATCAACAGTTAGTAGATACATGTCTAATAGACCTGAAAGAACATCTATCCACATGTATATGTGTGCACCCAAAACCTTCTTGGCTTTAACTAGATAGCCTCACTACATTGAGGGCGAGAAAAACTCCTGGGAAGGCTGCAAATATTAATTAAAAGCTATATTAAAAATAAGTGGTGATTTGGGAAGTTCAGGTTTGAGAGAAATGCCAAAAGGAAAACAAACCAACAAACCCATGGAGTTTGAATTCCTTCTTTTTCTACTGTGTTGTGTCCTTAGGAGCATTAGGAAGAATATATAAGACAAGGGCTAAACCAGAACCATACAGGGTCTTCTTCATGAAGATAGGGGCTTGCTCAACCATAGTTTGAACATCGACAATCTAGAAGCCAAGTATCTGTGACCGGCAGCATATTCAGGCTTGGTTCAGTGGTATTGCGGTCCAGCGTCTCCTGATCATCTGGAGTCATATAGTCAGCTCACATCTGCTTGCGAAAGATCATGTAGACATACCATTAGGGGAGGTTCTGCCCTTCTTTCATGCTCTCTTTCAGGATCTTTCTCAGGTATGAGATTGCAAAGCGCAGGCTGCTTCTGACACTCAAGCCTGGGTCCATCATACTGATGTTTGTTTATTCTAGTCTTGATGATAGAGCATGTTTATGCCAAGGTCAACAAAACAGGGCTTTTTTCCATCTTCATAGGAAAGAATGAAAGGGTACTTGTTTTCTCTGTCTGCCATGGTTTGGTGAATAACTGATTATGTATTAAGAGGAAGTTCTTAGTAATGCAAAGTGGCTAAAATTTAGACATTTACTATATATTTTCCACTGAGAACCGGCATGGCTCTTGCCCTTTAACAGGCAATAATGGCAGATGATCGTGTATATTTCTGCTTCTCAGAGCATTTATTTTAATTACAAGGGTTTATAAACAAATTGGGAAAGAGAAGAGATGGAGGAGGAGCGGAGGATGTCTCTTTATTGTCCTGATTTTGCATTTAGAAAGTAGAAGAGAAACAGAGAGAGAGAACCTCTACCTTGCAATAAAAGATGGCAAGGTGATAAATTAGTGTTCTCAACTGAAATTGATTACTTTGTGTTCCTATCCAGCTCATATGGCAGCAACACAGATGCTCTGAAACACAGTAATGACACATTGGAGAAAACCTATCAGGTTGGTCTGGTGGAACATTTTTCCCTTTCCCTTCTCCCACCAGCTCAAAGGATAAACCACCGTGTGCTCTACCTACACTAGGGAAAGTTACTAACACTCGACACCCCCAAGACTCCTGCTTGGAAACTTTTCAGCCAACCTAAGGAGCCTAAATACTAAAATGATGAATGTCAGTGATTTTTTTATCTTCTGTGCCTGTATATACTTCTAATACCTGGAGGAAGCAGCTTATGTAGCAAAAGGTTGAAGTAACATCTAGTCACCTTAAGGCAATTATACCTGAGATGGTACAAAGAAAACAAGCAACAGGGCATGGTTTACCAGCATTTTCATTTGAATTTAGCCTTCCAGGATTCCAGCTAATAAATTCAGAGGGACTGATGCAATGGGTATAGGGTTTTAAAATAATCATTTGGATTTCTGTAATGGCTAATCTACTTCGTAACTACTACTATTTCATCTTTACTAAGCTGAGAATTAAGTGCTTGCATGATATGAGGTTTATGACCATTACATCCTTCAGTAGAAGAAGTAAGCCTGCTCACATGCAATAGGATTGTTCTTAAGGTAGGAAAAAATATCTTGAGGAAAAAAATATCTTGAGAAAAAATGCTGAGCAATTAATTTTTCTCATTTATCAGATCTCCATACACCACAAGAATAAGTAAGGAGAGATGCCAATATGATGAACCAATCAAGAGCTGGAGGACATCAGAATAGCACTCGAAATTTCTACCATAGATAACTGGTCTCTATAACTAGTGAGAGCACCTGGAATGAAGCAAGACCCATGCAAGAAGATGAGATTTAGTGTAATTATTCAAAATTATAAATGTTATGAATTCCCAAAGTGATCCCTTTGGTAGAAATGTTCTCTTTGCTGTGAACCCATTCTCTCTTTTCTTCACTTGGCTTCAATAGAGATGATCAAATAAAGTCAAGAGCCTTTCTTAGAGAGAGAAAGTTGGCCAAAGGACTGAGTCCTCTTTACCCACATATATTGCTCTATATGCCTTGATGTCTCAGCATTTCTACTGACTTAAATCAGCTCAGCCTTGTCTCCAAACCCTTTATCCTGGCAAAGGAAGGACAGAAAGACTCAGACACCTTTGATCGCATATGAAATATGCCTAGCAGTCACTGCAACTTGTCCGATCAAGTGGCCTCAAACCAAAGCTGTTCATAAACTTCAAGCAAAGGAGAATCAGACTTGTCCTTTAAAAGGAAGTCTTTCATTTAGCAGCGACTGTATAATTTAGATGAATGGGGGGAGCCACATAAAATTATACTTACAAAAATTTAAGCAGACTCTTGTTGAGGTAGTTTTCTTACATTTCCCTATATTGTATAAAATAATAAATTATTTGAATAGTTTTATTATCTGTCCTTAACTGAAACATACGGTGCCTGTCCTAGTTCCTCAAAAAGCTTGTTAATATGCAATCACCTAGTACAACTGCTAAGTTTTTAAAGGTCACCTATGTTTTATTCATAAAGGGTGGTTTTCTGGAGGGAAAAAGGTTACAGTGTCATGTAATATCATATTCTGATAGAGGCTCAGCTTCAAAAATGTATTTCCTAACAGTTTGTAGTGAAGAAAGGTAGATTTGTTTAGGTGCTCTTAGTTTGACTGAGATCTGCCGTGTTCCACAAAATGTTTGCTGGATGGGAGCAGCATATAATTTTTCAGACATATTTCAAATATTTAAACGTTACTGGTGTCTCTCTTGTTTCCTCACTATCCCAGTTTCAGCACAACAGTTATAATGGCCCAATTGTGTTTGTTTATTTCCATTTAAAATATTATTTTAAGTGATAGTAGTAGGAGACTCTGAATAAATTTTGGGACTGGAATTCAGCATAGTAAGTGTAGTCTAGCGGAAAAAGCACAAGCCCCCAAACGATGGGTGACTGTCCATGCTTTGCTGCCCATGCCTTGACCTCAAAGTCTGACCTCTGTGGCATCTGTATGTGTGGTAAAGTTTCTTACACCTGCTCTGTGACAATGGAATATAGGGTGTTCATAGGTACCTTTATGTTTCACAGGGCCCTGCACTTTTCATAATATATCAGTGTTCAACTTTCGTTTGAGAATAAGTTCCCAATGCTGCCTCCAACTTATGCCTTAGATGGCAACTGTTGCCTTTATTCTAGAAAATTCAGTGCTGTCTCTAAGGGACAGAACAGAAAGCTGCTCTGTAATTCAGCCCAGACCCAGGCTATAAATTAGTTTCCACACTTCCCATGACATAGAGGAGTTTCTATCTGGAGAAAGATTCAGGCCCCTGCACCAAGGCTACCTGGCTCAGAAGACCAAAACCAGATTTTGCAGAAACACTGATCCACAAGATGTAAGAATAAGTGTTACAGTTTCCACAAAGAAGACACAATAACTTCTGGGGAAGTGTGTGATGGAAGGACATTTTATTTATTTGTCCAAGTGTCCCATATTTGGTTAACCAGCTGATACATGCTTTCCCCTGGGAAGGACTCACTGAAAGGAATTAATTTGTTTTTCTTTATGGATTTTTGTTTGCCACAAAATGGGTGGTAAGGCTCACTATTAAAAGCAGTTCATATAGGGAATATGACCCGAGTGAGTTAATTGGCCTGTTTCAATGAAAAGCTCCCAATTTGAAAGTTCTAGCACTACTGGCAAGGGTGCCAAATTCAGTGAGGTTATGAAAATAAATGTGAACCCTTCAAAACACTTGAAACACAGGCAATTGATGTAATAAAACCATTTTGCTTAGGACAGAGTAAGCTGACTGTTGTTATTCACTCTGTCTCCAGCTGAACTCAGAGCTAAAAGCCACTTTACTTGCTGATCTGTGGATCTGCTGTATTATTAGCATTTTATTCAATTTTGGGAAACGTGAGTTTGCATTTGTAAGTGGATGGTGAGACTCTGCCTCTTCCAAACGGACGAGGTCTTTGGAGTTATTAAATTATTGAGGAAACAGTTTGTCCCGATTTTCAGACCTAACTTGGCTTACTAAACAAATTTCAATGTAAATAAGGTTCTAAATCTATGCATTCATTAGTACTGTTTAATAGCAATGACATTTCTTTGGCAAGAAAGCTTTCTTTGAGAGCCTATTTAGCCTCAGGTCACTTCAGCTGAGGCCCCAATGGCGAAGAGGGAGAGAAAAAAAAAAAAGTGTTCATGTCAATAAAAGTTTTGTTTTCACTTTTTCTTTAATGGCCCGGTACAAAAATTTAGCTTGGCAGCTGATGGAAAGAAGAGGGCCAGAGTAAAGAATGTGTAAGGCAAAATTGTGTGGAATCTGGAAAGCAAATAAACTGTTTTTATTCTATGATTTTATTTCCCATACCAGAACATCATCTTAGTCGTGACAAAATTGCGTCAGCATGAAGATACAGGCCAAGAAGTGGTAGCTTTGATCAGAATCACTCTCTGAGTGTACACACAGGCAGACATATGTACACATTTAGACATGCTAACCTTGGAGAAGGGGATTGTTTTATAAGATAATAACCCAGTCATGATTCACTGCTCTTTCCCGCTTTGTGCCATCAAAGTCTCACGTCTATCAAAGAGTCTAATTTGTTAGAAATCAAGAGCTGCAGGACTGCAAGTGAAACTGTCTCTGTCACAGAGTTGTCAATGGGAAGTCGAGTGTCTTCAAAAGGTCAGTGAGGCAAACTTTTCAAGGGGTAGAAAGGATTTGGCTGATAAGCAGCCTACAGGCATAGATATCTACTATGTAGATGGTCTCCTCATGTTCCACTTGAAGTCTGCATGTACTGAAGGATTTATGTTTGGAAATTTGCTGTGAGCTCTAAGAGCTATTTCCTATCTCAGAAAGATCCCCCACAGAAAATGCAATTATTCTAGGTTTCCAATTAATGGGAGAATTTTATCACATTACTTCCTTCCCAAACTTTTGCAGAATGTGTGTGATATCACTATAGTCATTGCCACTGCAATTCTGTCATGTAGCACGCATTACACATTTTGCAAAATTTCTCTGCCTCTCCAGGTGACTATAAAAGTTGAAATACTATACAAATGGCCACATTTCAGCTTCTTGACTGTGGACTAGGGTAGCCTAGAAAAATAATCTGCTACATATTTCATAAATATACATAAGTATGAGTTTTTGGGACATGGGAGAATAAGCCTTTCTAACATGTGACCCAGCACTCAGAAATGCTGAACTTCTGTCTCTTCTACTGTAATACTTGTATAATCTTTAATTTATTTTTCTTTAAAGCAATGTTTTGGTACGGAAGAGGGCTATTTGCACTCAGACAAGTAACAAGAGACTAGAGGATAGGTTGACACTGAAAGTCAGGCATGCATTTTCCATCCCTAAAAAAAATGTCTTATTTATAATTTCAATGTAAATCTGGGTTCACAAGTATCTTTGAGAATCTGGTCTCAAAGAGTTAACTTTATAGTGCAATATACAAACAAGAGAAGAACAAGAACAAGGATTTGAATTCACATTTATCAAGTTCAGACTACCACACTAATTGCTGGACTAGCCCTCATTTTTGCTATTAGTTAACCTGCTGAGGAATAGTATTGCTGAATATTAGGGTACTGAGACCCACAGAGTACATGCAGTGTTTGCATCCAGTCCAGTCCTAGGTTGATGTCTTCTACCTCTCACCAATGAAAGCAAAAATATTTCAAGGATGAGGTGCTGCATCTTCCCCATGGAAAGTTTTTTGGCCTCTTATCTTTTCTTTTCTCTTACTGCTTGAGAAGCCAAGTGCAGAGCCTGTGGTTGGCAATTGATGAAGGAAAAAAAAAAAAAAAAAAAGAATGGAAAGATCTCTCCAGGAATGTTTGCTTCCACTATATTTTCTTTCCTGTAACTAATTATTCTGGCTGGACAAAAAATAAAATAAAACACAATAAAGCACAATAAAAACCTGGATATGTGTTGGATTCTCAAGTTTGATAGGAGCCAAAATTTTAGGTACGTGAAGGGGAAGAAGAAACAGTCCTCTTCATCCCTCAGCCAAAATACCAACACCACAGTTGCCAGTTATTCTCCATTGTGATTATCTGATTGACGTATAAACTGATAATTCCCATCCTGCTCAGAATGGAGCACGCACACACTTCAAACAAACTGTTCCCTAGTGCTTGGCTTTATCAGTGACTCAAACAACAACCGTAAAACACGTCAGCTAAATTTCCCCCCTAGGCATAGCTGTGTCTCAGGTTTTATGTGC
This sequence comes from Cariama cristata, assembly GCF_000690535.1. Lineage (NCBI taxonomy): Eukaryota > Metazoa > Chordata > Aves > Cariamiformes > Cariamidae > Cariama > Cariama cristata. The sequence continues at coordinate 52,798 of NW_009622734.1, forward strand.
CAGCCTCTAGCAGGTCTGGAGGGGAGGAAGAAGGGAGCACTGTTTCCAAGCATTACTACAAGGCTACTACAGCTCCTCTAGCTTCCCATCACCATTCCTCCCTCTCATCTTCCAGAGCTTCTCCTCAGCTACAGCAATGGATGAAACCCCGGAAATGATTAGGATTTTCATGGTTTTCCACAAATCCAACATTTTTGCCTCTGTCACCCCAGCAGGAAGCTCTGCACTCTCTGTCTGACAGCAGATTTCTTTTCCTGTTGAAGGACACCAAATTCCTCCAGGTGCGGGAACTGGTGCAACTAGAATTTATTGAAGGTACATATAGCCTTCAGTTTCAGTAGAAAATCTAAGAATTCTAAAAATGTTTACAATTTAATATTTTTTTTTAATTTTTTTTTTTTAGTTATAGCTATCTGGGACTTTTCAAGAGCTTCAGCAGAGAAGAGGGGAGGAAGACCAATAAAAAGCCTCTGTTATTATATCATTCAGATATTCCTCTTCGCTGTGAAACATGTGTCCAAATATCACAAGAAACATACTTGGATGATATTCTTGACATAGCTTAAGACATCATGCCTGTAAGAGAGTTAATGATGAGATATCTCAGGAGAACTCCGACTTGGGCTTACCTCGTGACTTCGAGCACGTAACCTCCATCTGGACCCAGCCTTCAGATTTATCACAAGTTTTAGCAGGAAAAAAAAAGTGGCCGAAGGTTCAAATGTGGATATGTATTAGAAAATTTGAGATAGAAACCCAAATGTAAAAGTGGATCAGGGTTTATCTGCATACTCCCACATTTCTGACTGTTCTGGAATTCCCATACTAGTATTATTGCAGCTTTTCTTCATTTATCTGACTGTAGAAAACTTAAATCTTTGAGAAATGCTTTCTTTCAGATGTAGTCCAGGTTTTCGTAGATGCTGAGATCAATAAGATCTGCTGTACCTTAAATGAGCTCTCTGACTGTCTAATGTAGGGGCCACATGTGAGGCACAGCCACACAAAACACACTAAGTATGTCTTGCCTAAATATTACACGCTGCTGTGTAGTTCTGGACTGTTTTCCAGGATAAAAACATTCAGATAAAAATGGATAAATACGTAGATGTTTATCTCATTCTTACAAATAAAATTTCAAACCATTCATGACTGCTTTCTGCTCATTTCCACTTAGCTTTAGATATTTCAATGTTACAGCATACATGATCTTCTGTTCTCTGTATGTTATTAAAAAAACTCCAAAAATCTAAAACAGACCATAATTTAAAAAATGGACTTCTGTAATACGGCAGAAAACCATTCCAATGAAGATGCTGTTTTAAAATCTTTATTAATTATTATCGTGATAGACATTTCCAAGGAATTTCAATTTCAGAAGCCTCTACGGTCAACTAATAACTTATTAAATATTACTCAGTCATTAAATATCTTCAGTTTAAAAATGAATATTTAGGGGATAGACATCTGGTAATATGTCTTAATCCTATTTTTAGATTAGATCCTCTTAAGAAATTCCCATATGCTTTTAGATAAAGCTTGAACCTTGCTAATCTTTCTGAATATTCTCTGCCTGCTGCTACGTACACAACGGTCCCTAAAAGCTGTACTTAGGGGTTGTGTTTAGGTTCAGATTTCACAAGGTAATTGCACTCCCTCATTTTTCTGTGTTTTAGCACTAGAATCACAATAAGGGAGGAGGTAGAAGGAAAAAGCAGGGGGAGTCTAACAATAATGCTTGCCTATTAACAAAATTACTACAAACAGACTAAAAGTCAGAATCAAAAATAACCCTGACATTAATGGAATGTTGATTTGAATCAATTGGATAGAAAACTGCTCAGTGTGTTGGGACTAACTAACAAATATATGATTAAATTAGTTCCCAGCATTTAAAAAATGCTTGAAGTGATCTCTAGTATAAACCAATGGTGGGTGGTGAGTCTCTTTAGAAATGTTCCTGGATTTTAACAGCATTGCTTTATCTAAATATATTTCTTAGAGTCACAAACCCTAAAAGGTATAAAATAAAGTAGATTGAGATGGATTAGGTTAATTAATGGGTATGAACTGGCCTTTCACCTCAACAATTGTAGACAAGTTCAACCTAAGAGCTTAAATCAGAGTTTGCTGTTCTAAGCTGTAGTAGACATTAATTCACATCATATAATTTGGCAGAGTTGGCCCAGAAATGAACTTGCCATGGATTTGACCCTCCAAGTCAGAGATGGAGCAGCAAACAAAAGGAAAAAAAAGAAAGAAAACCACAATGTCTCCCAGCTGCTCCTTTGACTTCTGGATAAAATAAGAGCACATTTTGAGGGTTTGCCCACACAGATAGTACATGCTTTTGTGTGGAGACGAACACTGTGGACCCAAAAGGCAAAGAAAAGCATGGAGGGGAGTTGCGGGACGCATTGTGGAGTTTCAGATGAAGACTTGATTTTAGGACTCCTGGGCTCTTTTGAAGACACTGTGCCTTGGCAAATATGTGCTTTGAGCTCGTACTGTTGGACTTTGTGTGTTCGCACAATTCCTCTGCACTTACAGCAATACAACAACCACAACTTTACAAACATCAGCACATTGCATATGCAGTTACACAGGAGTTACCGTATCAGACCCATTTCTCCACTCTTATTTGCAAGCCTGCAGCTCTGCAGGGGGTTGCATGCATAGAAATGGAAGAGAAATAGATAAAACGCATTAATCCTTTTGTTTTGTTTTTATTATCTACCTGGAATTCAGGCATGAAACCACCAGATCATTACTCACTGATAACTGCACAGGCAATAGCAAACTGCTCTATGAATAAATCTCTCACCTGAATAAAGCAACGGCAGTCGTAATATGCATTTAATGGATTTATCAGTTTTACATTAAATGCCTTTTATTTGAAAGCGCCAATTAATTTCATAGACGTTCCCTTTAGATCTAGGCAACACATTTTATGGTGGTCTCCTGCTGCAGCCAGGTTCACCTGGGGAACACCATACGTTTGCATGTATACGTGAGCATCCGTCACATTTATTTGACTATAATAAGCAAATATAGCAAGCATCACCCCAGGAAGAGAAAAAGTGGGAGCCTGTCTGTCTTTCACTTTCCTTCCTGGTGCCCCACTTGACCTCCTGCAATGCAGACCAGCAGCAGCACCAAGCCCGGAGCACCTCGCGATGCGCCAGCGGCTCGGCAGAGCGGACTGGTAGGAATCAGAGAGCTGTGAACAGCTGAGTGGCGGGCAGATTTAAGGGGAGCCCTCTGTCAAAAACCAGGCCAGAAGAATAAGATGAAGCACTCCTCTGGGCCTGCAGGACCGCGGCAGTTATTAGCGAATATTTGTACATTTGGCAGCAGGATTATTGTTTCACTGCTAATGCAATTTTTTTTTTTTCAGCCCTGTGTGGCTGTAATATACATTGCAGTCTTTTCATGAAGGTTATGGTTTAAAAAGAAAAAAAATGAAAAGGAATGTAGTGTTCTAAAAATAGTTTTGTGCATTTGGAATTGCGTTTAGAGACCAGCAACCACCGATACCATCATAGCCTGACTGCTTTTAACTTTTCACATACTGTAGGTTCTGCGTGCAAGCCAGCTGAAGCAAATATCCTCTATTTACATGGATTTGGGATACGCAGTAGCAACAAAAGGAAAATATGCAGGAGACTGACAATGTCTGGATCATTACTGCAGTTAAATCTGTCAAAAATACATTGCTTAAATAAATTTTGTCAGAAAATGGGGCTGGGCAAGGAACAAAAACAGGGACGAATTAGTTATTTCCTAGTCTTACTTTTCCATCTAGCTCTACTAGTTTATTCATTAATAAGGTACTTGAGTTCTTTCACTACTGCCAATGAGACCTGCACCTTAGATGGAATTTCAGTATGAAATTCTGTTAACCTGCTGTTCTGTAACCAACTTGAATTGAATTGGGCCAATGACTGTTTCACAGTTCAGTTAATACTTCTTTAGTTGTCTTGTATTTATTTACTATAATTCTGTACATAACTAAGTCTATATTTCTTTCTGTCTCACTGCATGTTCTCTGTATCTTTTCCACTCAAGATAGGGTTCACAGATGGCTGTGAACCTCGGACTGTCCTGAAAAGGAAGGTTTCCCCAAAGTCAGTCTATGCATGGGAGAAGATGAAATCTGCAAAACCAGAAGAGGTTATGGGATCAGGAGACCAAATATACAGAGGTTTCATGCTGTCACCAACTCTGAATAAATGCATTCCCGGAGAGAAGACATTCCCCTGCCTCATTACACAGTACTCCTGCTGATCAAAAGAAAGGTAGGAAGATATTATCAATGTACAAAGCCACTCTGCCCTTTCCCCTCCCCTTTTTTTATTTAGCATGGCTCTTTTCCAGTTTGGTGAAATTCTTTAATTGACCTGGGTTGCTATTCACTTGTTTTGCAAAACACAAGCTAAATTTGTACGAATAGGATTTTCCATTCCTTGCCTCAGGAGCAAAAAAAAAGTGAAAAGAAATCAAAGACCAACACTGATGAACCACCATAACCCAAGTTCAGCTCAGGTGAATGCAGAAATCTAGGTCAAAGTCTTGTCCCACTAGACTCTACAGTATAATCAGAGTAGAAAGGTCCTAAAATACTCAGATTACTCCATTTTACATTCCAAGTGAGTGACGAATTAGAGAAAGCTCCATGATTGCATTAACCAAGCACAAATTTCTCACTAAAGCTTTTCACTGGGCATTCGAAGCATTCAGTTGCAGTTGCACTAAGGTTTAGTGGAAGTATTTCCCTTTGCAAAGTTAGATTCCTGTCTGGATGAGGTTTCATACTTACCTGACATACACTCTGGGATCTATTTGCCACACTATGCTACAGACAAAGCTTCTTAAAGTTGCAACCAGGCTGCATTTTATATAAATACTATCTTTGGCATTTTTAACAAATTTCACCAAGAATGAATAATCTATATGAATCGGAATGAAAAACGGGAAAAGCGCTGGCTACTGATAGAGGACTGCATGGCATACAAAATTGGGTCATTGACTTCTGGCCTTTGACAGTCTTGAGGTTAGCTCTGGCTTACATCACAAGTGAAACGATCGTAGGGGTTTTGCTTCAAAAATTAACACTCAGTTTGATTGAGTTTGACAGAAATAGCACACAGATGCCAAGAACCAAGTCAGACAGAACTGGGTTGTTTGGTGGTGCATCTGTTGATGGCAATGCTGTACTCTTTCTTTTGCCCTGAGCCAACAAAACAAAACAAAACAAAACAACCAAAAAATTGGTTCTGGTCTGTGACATAAGAAACTATTGGAAAAAATTAGCATTTTTGACAGTATCTGCAGCATATAGAATACAAATTGTACATAGGTTGGTGGGACATAGAAGTGAATATACCATTTTTATGAATTAAAGCAAGATTTATTTTCAGATTAGACCAGCCTAAAATCTGCCTAGTACAAAAGTCACTTAATCTCATGCTGACATTCTACTTGTTAGATGTTATCTAGTGAAACTCCAAACCTCAAAGTCCAACTAAGAGCCAAACTTTCAATATTTGTGTGGTCTAAGAATCAGAAAATATCTGGTCCATCAGTCACAATACATCTTTTGTCTGTAAATCAAGGGAGACATTGGATAAAAAACCAGGAGTTCTGCGAGGATTTTAAGTGCACCCTCCTTTTAGCCAGATCCAAATTGCCATTAGGATAAGAAGTTTTTCTCATGATATTTAAGCCTCCACGTCTGCTCCCAAACAGGAAGTGCCGCAATGTGTACAAATAACTTCATAAAAAATAATTCAAGACACCACAAACAAAGAGAAAAACATGACACTAACTTTCTCATCCTTTAAAATTACTTGAGTTCCATGAGAATGAAATACAAGGAGCTCCCACAGAACAGCTCTCTGTTCCTTCTCATAGAAGTCCTCAAACATGACCCTGTGTAAGGCTGAGGACATTGTTAATGCAGAAAGGAGGGGTTCAAATCCACTCTCCAGATTTAGTCACAAAGGGTGGGGTTTTTAGGTAAAATTTTTTGCTCTCAGGACTTAGTCCTGAACTCCTGAGTCAAAGGAATACCCATTAGATGGGGAAAGCTAGCAATGTAACTGCATAGAAAAAAAAATGTTTCTGGCCTCAGCTGTACTTTGAGAAGATCTAAAAGAGTTTACAAGATTGGCACTGACTTCCTGAGTAGCTGGGAAAAGTGATCTGCTTATTCCCAGCAAGAATGAAACGTTTCGTCCAAACAGCAAAAATATAGCCTGTTGCTGTAACTACCATACTTTTATTTTATTTAAATGCAGAATAATTTTCATTATGCTAGGACTAATAAAACTCTAGCAAATGTGTCACTGTAAGTCTCCAGAGATGGAGCCAATTCTTTTTGGGTTTGGTTTGGTTTATTGCCGGATCACTATTATAATGGGAGATTTCATATACCATAATTCCAAGGAAGGATCTGGCTTGTTTTTCAGGGTTTCTCACCAGACAGCAGGTAGGGGCGTGATGCCAAAAGGACCCCTAATGACTCCTCCTATATAGAAGCCTGGCTATGAATGTAATGGTATTTTTCAGATGCAGAGATGGTGATCAATTTGCTGCTTCTAAACAGGTACGTAGTGGGAATAATTCAGGGGGGACATTCCCTCATGTGTTTTTGATGATATGCTTCTCAAATAAATTCCAAAATGTGCCCCTGAAATAGAGAAGTGAAGACTAAACTATCATATATTCATTTTGTCATGTAGACACTGAAGGAAAACACAAAAGCATTTGGCTGAAATGTGTGATGAGACCCTCAAAGCTTTCCAGAATATCCTATGAGTCTAAATGAAGGGCTCCACTAAACAAAAAACAAACCCAGAAGAGTTTCTCTTGTGCAAGACAAGGCAAATGACTTTGATGCCTAGAGACACAAAGACAGAACATGTGGAGTAAACACACAGACTCTGGTTTCTCTTCCCTCTGTAGGGAGTGGAGGCAGAAATCTTAAGGTCCTGGATGGTCGTGGGGATATTCTCTCTTCTTCTGTCTCTGTGGATGCTCCACTTTCAGAGGTGGCCAAGAAAGCTGGCGGATTTGGTCTTGCTGGTAATCATTGTGGTGTATGTCACTGTCAATGGTCAACCTTGCCCGCCCTCCCTACCTAAATCAGCACTGAATGTTAAGCCCGATTGGGAATGTTTAAGTTAAAATGCTGTTCTGATCAAATAATTCCCTTTTTTAAAGAGATATTTTCCTAAGCAAAGTGTCTATTTTGCCAACAAACAAAGAAACCACAACCCACTGAGGAAATCTAGCCTAATGGAAGAGGCTTGTTAATGGCTCTGTTAAGGAGAAGGGTGTTTTGTGAACAGACTCAAGAGCTAAAATCAGGACTGCGCATAAAATACTGGGCAAGCACACCTAATTTCACTTGCAGGGAGTGTGAGGTTGACAAAGCCTTCCAAGAAGAAAGCAGTCCCAAGGCAATGTGTTTTCTTTTGATTCTTGCAAAAAACAATGTTTTCCGGAAATCCCTTTGGAAAGAAATCAGAGCTTTGTCTTTTCACACTGTTTTTGGATGGGAAAAAGTCAGAAACATGGAAAAGTCTGCACATCACCCAACTCTAGCCATATGATTTAGAATTACATGATTATAATTAGGATAAAACAAATTTCAAAGAGTTTTACAAAGTATTTTGCTCATTCTGGTGTTTTTGTTCTGTAGGG
>NW_009622734.1:60535-68404 GCF_000690535.1 Cariama cristata
GCATAGCCAAGACAACAGATTTGAGTAGGAACATTGCAGGGCTGTGAATAGAATGCAGGGCTCCCGATTTCTGTCCAGCTCAAAATACAGGGCCAGTTAGTACAGTGAGCATGATCTTACTGGAAATATCCACACTGCCTTTGATAGCCATACTTGAAAGGGGGTTCGGGTCCACCAGGCACTTGCGCTCAAGCTGATAGCATCTGTTTGGTCCATACCATATGGTACCCACACCTCAGCCACAGGCAAACCTGAGTTTGCCAACCCTCTCACTTGCCGTCATCCCTGCCCTTTACAAGGGCTTCCTGATATTTTTAGACTATTAAATAGTCTGAAATAGACTATATCTATTTTTAGATATTTTCAACTTTTTTGAGCTACCTAGGCAGAACCCATTTCTGTGGTGGGATGCAGTGCGGGCAGGATTTCAAATGTTACCACAATTTGACCTTCATACTCCAAAAGAGATTTAGCTTAGTTAGATTCCTGCTAACATCAATAGGTCCCAAAAAGTAATGATCACTTGGGGATGTTTTGAAATCATTGTACATTTAATACATCTACACAGCAGATGTCTGCCTGAAATTTCTGCTTGCCTAACAGCACAAGTTCCTAAATGTTCAGAAATTTGAAAAGTAGCTACTCAACAGAGTTGTCCACCACCCAAAGCAGTAGGAGCAGCAGGTGTGATGGAGTTATATTTCATCAAAGTGACATAAAACATGGCTCAATGACTTTATTTTAAATACTATTCTTTCTAAAGCTTTCCCTTACAAAACTACAGGCACGGAGCTGTCAACTGGGGGAAAAAGATACCTTTAAATCTAGCCTGGCATGCATGTGTATATTTATTTTTATAAGTGAAATATAAACGGACATGCTGAGTTCCAAGTGCTTGATGGATAAAGGAATTAAATGATTTCATATATCTCTCTATGTAAATATACAAAAAACTTTCCCTGATGGGTCACAGAGGATTTCATGTGGATGTGAACTCTGTTTACTGTTAGTATTAGGGAAATAGTGGCTTTTTAACAAGTTACTCATGCCTGGAAAAAATCCCAGTATTGCAAGTTGTCCTAGATTCTCTGCCAATTGTCCGTGGGAATCGTCAGGATGGGAAAAGTTCAGATGTGTTTTAAAGAACCAGCTTAATGGAAAATGGGGAGGAGAAAAAAAAGCTACTGTGTCAATCTCCTGGGTAAGAAGAAGTAAAATGTGATTTGACTGTTTTATTTCTTCCTTTTTCTTTTTTTTTTTTTCTTTCCTCAATGCTTTTGGATTTTTTTCTCACCCATGCAGAGAGTTTTGTCCAGGCCATTTGCCTTAATGAAGAATAGCTTTGCTTCAGTCCTTTGAGCAAAATCAACTCCAGAGTCTCTCTCTATATCATTGGCATGCAATTATAAACTCTCAGGATTCATTCTTTCAAGCCCATCAGGGTGTTTAGTGCTATGCAGATGCCCGGGGACCCCTGGGCGCTGCCTTCAGGGGTTTTACAATTCAGAAGTCGATCTCACATGCTTTTCGTTACCCCACTAGCCTTCAAGGAGAGGGGCTGCAGCGAGTTGTGTGCTGGGGTGAAGGCTAGCAAAAGGGCTGAGGACCAGCATCCCCCATGGGGCTCTTTGGGATGAAAGCATCAACCCCTGCAGGATCCTCCCCCCTCAAAAAAAAAAAAAAAAAACTCCCACTCCTCCAAAAAAAAATTTCCTCAATAATCACTTGTCTCCTATTACAACCAAGACTTTTAAAACTCAGGGCATTGATCCTGTCACTCCAGAGACCACCAAGTGACTAACAGTACTGGAGTGAGAATCCCTCATGGATGTCACATTCGAGAAGCATTAACCCACTGATTTAGCTTTAAATAGCAATGGTGTTACAGAACATGTCACTAATTATTTGCTTTCCAGCAACAGTGTGGTGCCTTCTGGTACGTGCACACACAAAAAGATGAAGGTTAAGTAGGGGGCTTTCTTCGGCTTCGAATAGACACATTGTGTCATCGTGACACCCAATAAATCCACCCGCCATAGGGGGGAAGGACTGCGCTCTTCCACTTAAGATCCCAGGTTCAGATTTTTCAAACTCTCTTTTTTTCCTTTCTGCTTTTTTCCCTCCCCCAGAAGCTTGTGCAGATACCCCAGCCCCTACCTTGCAAAGCGGAGGGGGTAAAAATCTAGAACCCATGTCCGATCTCCGTGTCACACAACCAGATTCAAAAACACTATTTTGGAAAATAAAAGGAGCATCCAATATCATCTGGAAACAAGCTGTTAGTCTGGATGCATTTTTAAGATGCAGTGTGGGGGGAAAATATGGATTTTGTTGTGGATCCAATATTTTTTCTTCTCAAGACCTAGCCAAAAATTAGCTTCATTTAAAGTAAGATTAGTCATTTATGGGAACTGGTTGTACAGTTTGGAATTTTTAAGGGAGCAGAGAAAGCAGCTTTTCAGTTTCTTGAATATTTATATGTGAATAAAAAATTATTGAATACATCTAACAGCTACAGAACTTGACATCATTATTTTTCTTACATAAAGTTTTCCTAAATTATAGCACTGCATGTTCAAATATCCCCCTCTCACTCTCTCACAGCCCAGAGTTGGGATTCCCTGGTTTTGGGGTTTGAATGGTCTTGTTGTTTTTTTCAAATCACATTTTGGGTTTGCAATGAGAGATGCTACCAGTTCAACTCAGCATCTTTTCACATATGTAAAACTGAGCTGAATTCTTTAGGGCTACTTTTGATTTCTAGAGTTAAGGGGGTGGAGGGGAATGCTTAGATGATGTTAGAACTCAAAAAATATTAATTTGATTTGTGGGGATTTTTATTATGATTATTGTTGTGATTACTATTACTATTATTAGAACAGGAAACTAATTCTTCATGTGAGATAAAGCTTGTTACCATTTTCACACGCACAAAAAAGAAAAAACCCAGTGTCAAGCAGCCCCAGAGTCTGTGCCATTCACATTGCGCAGTTTTTATTTCCTTTTCTGGCCCCGGCTACGCAGGATCACCCTGTGATGTTTCGCCTCTGCAGCATGCCACTGAAATGAATAAGATGCTGTTTACGACACTGCTCGCAAAGGGACATGACAGAGTAAGAACATGATGCAGCCGCGTTGTGCAACATCCTCTCAAAAGGGGCTGAGCAGAGGGCTGGGATTGCTACTGCTTCTCTGGAAAGGGATGGACTCGCCGAAAATGTTTGCTGCCGATGCTCAGAGCATCCTCCTGCATGAAGCTCGGTGCAACGCTGGGGCAGGGCCGGAGAGGGTCTGAACTTTGTACCTTCGGAGGAAGGTGAAATCTCTGCAGTGGCTTCAACTAAGTCTAGCATGAAAGGTTGGGAGCAGGGAAGTTTCCTCTCTGACTACACACAGCAGCAGGCTCAGAAGTTCCCAATGGCTCTCACACAGCAAAATCTTCCTTAGAAAAGGGGCTGTTGATGCTGTACTATCAGTTTGGTTATTTATACCGTATCAGGGATGGTGTAATTCGTTACCTGTATGCAATTTGTGGGGCACTTTTGCCAAAGGTCATTTCTGCTACTTAAAATACAACGTTAAAAAATAGAGCCAGGCAGATAGGATGGTTGGTGATAAATCTCACAGGAGTCAAACCCCTGAGAAGCAGGTTTCCAGTTAACTGAATCTCTTTTTGTCCACCAAAATTTTTATTAGTATTTCAGTACTACCAGATATCCCTACTATTTATTATTTTTAATGCATTAGTGAAGAGGAGCAGAGCCATAGACAAACAGTTCTTCAATTCCAGGGAATTTCTTTGTCTTCCTTTTTATTTGGTTTTGGTAGGGAATGAAAAAGTTATTACTCTTCAAAAAACATGCTTTCAACAAGAAAATATGTGTAGCTGGATGAAAAAAAAAGTTGTACTCTGAAACATCAAAATATTTTCTTTTGATTTTGCTTTGTCATTTTTAAAATTATACTTCTCTTACATTTTGAAATTTTCAAACCCTCTTGTCTGTAAGATGTGGAACTTTTCTACCTGAAAACATCAAAATGGATTATTATTTTTTTCACCTGAATAAGATGTTTAGACAAAAACACTTTCCCTTTCACACTAATCCTTTCCCACTAATAATTTGACAGCTTGGAACAATGGAAAAATTGTTCAGTGAAAATTATCACTGGACATTTTGAAGTCTTTTATCTGGATCAGGGACCTGCTCTGTGGGGTACGACTATGAGAGTTTTGTCTTGAAAACAAAGTGACCTGTTCATCAGCTGGTGTTTATACAGAAAATTTTCAACCCAGGGGTCAAAATCAGAAGTACATTAGAGTCAGCATTTGTTTACTGGCAGAAGATCAGTCTCTAAAATAGTGGTTGTGTAGATTTTTAGTAGGTTCAACTATTCTTTTGACTTCTATCCAGACTAATAATGGGTGTTCAGGTTTCCCGCTGAGTGTTCAATGCTGGAAATACTTTTGCTCTCCAGCATTGCTGCCTTGCCTGCCCTGGCTGAGGCACGCACAAGAGCACAGCCGCTCAAAGGCATCTCTTCCAGGAGCAGTTCCCAGCTCAGGACAACCTCTGTCAACAAACAGCAATTTCCAACGGCACAAAATTCATAATCTTCCATTAAAACACCTTCCAATGTGAGCATTCAAATGCTTTACACATGAGACCCAAACCCCCTTTTCACTTTGCAGATGGCAGGGGTGTTCCCATCACAAGCTGCCTAATAAAACCCCCTACCAAGGCTTTTGCAAGGCTCTAAGATTAATATTGATATAATGTCTCTATATTTCTACTTGGCACCTGTTGAATTGTTGTACTTGCCCATTAGCACTCCATTTAACATCAGAAGTCAGTTAATAAATTCTTCCTTCCTGCATAGGAAATTGACTAAAAGACACAAAATTAGCTTTTAAATTTTAAAGAATTAAGATCTCTACATCTCACTTTTTTCCTTTATTACATTACCTTGAAAATGAGTGTCAGGCTGCATTCTCAGCACTGCTATAACCTGGTAAGATCCTTTTGCCTTTCAGCCCTCACATTTAATGGATGGTGCAGGGGAACAATGTGCATCTTTTCTCAGCCTTTGCCCTCAGGCAGTTCTCAGGAAAAAGCCCAGCTTGGCCAATTGTCCAGGCCTGAGGCCTGAGAGGTCAAAGAGTTCAGGCTTTTGTGCTGGGATGCTCTTCTTGGATTTCTTTACAGTCTTTGTCTGGTAACAGATAAATAACTGTTGGTTTGGGGGTTTTACCCCCCCCTTCTGCAAACAAAAAAGGAATATCAGCCCCCAAAAGGAGAGTGTAGAGGGAGATACTTTCCTTCTGGGACACTTTTTACCATCGTTGTTTTCAGATCAAAAGAGACAAAAGCTCATTAGAAACACCAGTTAGCTATTTTGACATCTTCGCAGCTAATTGTTTGTAAAGTTGTTCTGAGAGATGGACTGTACACCAGGACCCCAAACCACACATTCATTGCTGTATATGAAAGTTCAGATCTGGACCTCAGTCTTAATGAGAGAAACTCCATACCTGCAGCATCAACATCAGCTTGAAACTCCAAATTAAGGAAACTTTGGACTTGGTGCCCAAGTCACCTCCGAACTTCCCAACTTCTGCCCATTCCTGTTTCCACTCTGGAATAGTTATTTGAGAAATATTATTGCAGTCAGTCAGCCTGTCTCTGATAAGAAGTTACATATTCAAACTTCAAAACAAATTGCTTTAAAATGTAGCTATTTATATGAAAAAGAAAGTTGAAAAAGTCAGATATTCACTGTTTGGGTGGGACATGGAGGTTCAGGAGAGGCTACAGATGCAGCTCAATGCATGCCAGTGTAATATGGATGAATGCACATAATTACTGCTGCTGGACATCATTATTTCAATTTTACTTTTGTCTTTTTTTTAATGTCCACCTGTCTTGCCAATGTTGTCTCTTTTATCAAGTAGTCTTTGAGTACATAGGTGAATTCCACCCTATTCCAAGAATCTCGCTCTTGGGAATAACCTTATTTACCATTTACTAGGCACTCTCAGCTCATGCTTCTCTTTAGTCCAGCCAAAGGTTTGGGTTAAAAGGGGAAGGTTTGGCAAATCCCCGTTACTCCACAGCCTTGTTGTTGAAATCATAGAAGTCCAGAACCAGGGTGTGGAAAGCTGTATTGTATAAACACCCTAATACATGACACATGACTAAGTGATAAATCCTGACACGTTTACAAAACAAAATGAAAATCTTCATTTGTCTTTAGGAAAGGGAAGTGCTCCCACGTGTTTAGACATCTGCACACTCAACATGTGGCAATTACTCTGCTGAGGAATTGGAGCACTTAACTGCTGTGGCAAATTAAGGCTCTAGTGATCAGTACCTTCTCGACACCGCAAACAAAGCAATTGGTGGGTTTAGGGCTATTCAAGTTGAGGGATGCTTCTGAATGGCTTAATCCCATCAAAATAGATTTACCTCCAGCCCAAGCAGTATCAGTTGTTTCTGTCTCATTTCCGTTTCATTTGACTGTACGTAACCGGCGTATCCTAAAGAGTTTGTAAGCCCTACTTTTGTATGTTTGCTTAAGTACTGAAATTAAATACATATAATGAAGCCATCTGCAATGAACATAATTAATAACTGGCAGACCATATTGCTCTGAGATTGTTGACTATACAAACACATAGTACGCACACCCCCCGATCTCCAAAGAACTCATCATTTCTCAAAACTTTAAAGCATTTCTTTGAATGTATCCCAAATTCTTAGTTCCCATGAGATTCTTATTTATTTAAACTGAAAAACTCACCACTAAGTTTATCTCATAAAATAATCGTTTAGGCTCCCTGTAAAAGGTCTTCTATTTAAAACAAAATTTAAAAAATGCAATGTAATACACACTTTAAACAATTTGTTTGGGAAACTGGTCAAATTGGGATTCTAAAATGAAAAAAAATGCAATGCAAGTATGATTCCTCTTGTATATCTGGACATATCAGTCCCACATATATGAACCATGGCTAGCTATGCCTTTCAGAATTGCCAGTGTTTGTTGGTGCACAATGCTCCAGTGCACGGCTGTGATGACCTGGTATTGTCTCCCAGGATTTTCTGTGAAAGCAAAGAGACGCTAAGAAGCAATCAACACTGGATTGTACCTGTCTTCTATACAAACATGTAAGGATCGGATTATTAATGCCTTCTCAGGCAAACCTATGTTTGTCTTTATTTCACAAGCAATTTTCATATCAGACTGAAAAATCAGAAGAAAAAGCTCTGCTGAGCCAAGGTTAAACTGAACTTAGCCTTTGAACTTTTACCGAGAATGTAAAATTAAGTTTAAATTCACTTTTATGGAGTGACCTCTTTTGACAAATTATGGCATATATGCAAGCACACACATCCACACGCAAACACAAATATACTTACATAATCCAATCAAAACATCCATTTAAATTACCATGGATGGATTGCACATTCCCACATTTCCTTATAAACTGAATGTCACAAAGTGATAGTGCTTTGGTAGCAATTGTATTATATCAAGTTTCTTTTCAGGTTACCAAACACCAGAGGAAATCTAGGGCCTTTCAGTACATTTTAAGAGGAAGAACAGAAAAGAAAATTAGTCTAAAATTGACATTTGTTTATTTTTTCATGATTATTATTACAGTGGTGGAGGGTCAAGTAAAAATGGGCCATATTGTATTAGGAAGTTTACAGGGAATTTGAGTGTGTACCCTGCAAAGGTCAGAAGCTAACAAAAAGGGATAAATAACTCCAATTAAATAAGTATCCATTCAGATATTTATTTTTTTTTTTTGGTGGGTTTGCTAATGGAGAGTTGTTTATCTATTGTTTTTTCAAGTTAAAAAATAAT
>NW_009622734.1:68486-77494 GCF_000690535.1 Cariama cristata
GAGCAAGTAAATAGAAAAGTAGAATAGGTAAATAAAGGAAAAAGCAAATTTGTCCTTGAAGATGTCAAAGTTCTAGTGACAAGTGAGAAGTAACAAATGACATAGGAAATTTCAGCCGTGGTTTTGCATTTTCTTTTCTTCATTCCATCATTTCAGACTCTCCGTTTCCTTTTGTTGACATGAATTATCAAATGTCCAGGACGTACATCAGGCACCTGTTGCCTTATCAGATTGGCAGCAATATCTCCAAGAGAATGTCACTGACACCACTTCTTTGCACGACCAGGAGGAGGTGTGCTGGGATCAGCGTCACCCCACGCCAGTCACCCACCCAAGAGGAGCTTCAGCCTCCACCTCGAAGGTTTCAACATCACTTTTGACGTGCAAGAGAAGCACAGCTCTTGACCACTGCAAGCCTATTAAAAACCAGACCTACTTTTTGCCAAAGTGGTTGGGAAGGCTTTTTGTTTCTCACAGCAAATAAGCCAAATTCTGGAGTTTATTTTTTTTATATATATAAAAAATATAGTGCTTTGGGGCTGTTACTAACTGCACAGAAATAAATCACTTTTTGTAAATCTACTTAAGCTGTTGGCTAGGGAACAATTTTCTGTTTGTCACGGTTAATGATGTTCGTGGGCCTGAGAAAGCCCTCTTTGGGCCTGCTAAATTATTTGTTGTAGCAGAGCTGTGTCACCACTGGTACATCGTGCCGTTTTGCCCACAAACATCTGTGTTTCAGTTGCTCCTTCTGCTGCTGAGAGCATCTCCACTGCCCTCGCATGCATTAACACTGTGCCAAGGAGGCAGTGATGTAGCCAGCCGGGCCAATGCATGCTCAAGCAGAGCTCTTAAAGAGCAACCAGGAGGTCTTTGTACAGGGGCCACAAAGGCTCTTTTTATTTCTAGCTCTTCTCATCACAAGCAGCTCATTGCTGATGCTGCAGCAATTGCAGCCTTTCCTCCAGGCGTGGCGGCACTGGGCTGAGCATTGCCTTGGTTGGGTGCAGAGCCCTGGAACTGCCAGATCCTGTATCTCCCTGCTCCAGCAAAAGCCCCTGCAGGGGCTGCATCAAGAGGGATGCCTTGCTGGGACCCCTCTTAAGAGTGGCATGGACCCAATAGGCCTGGAAAGGAAAGACAAGAGAAGGAATCTCAATGCCCCAGGACATCCCTAGGCTGGCTTTCATGTGGAGGTCCCATCATGATGCCCCATGAACAGAATTTTGGGAACCTCTCCTCTAAGAAGGAACACATCTTGGTGGAGCAGTTATCATTAACAGCTAAAGGAGGTCATTGACACTTGTTATTTAGCACATGAGGGCATCCTACACAGGGCAACATGAGGAGATTCCTGTCTTTAGTTGAAGTGAAGCATGGTAGGTAAGCATTTTCCAACGTAAAAAAAAAAAAAAAAAAAAAAAAAGACAGAGAAGATATAAAATCGAACACCTAAACTAAGAAAGGAAATAAAATCACCACTTTTAATCCTCTTGATATAGCTAGATTATTGATAGAATTTCCCAACAGCAGATCCTTTACATACCTGTACAGCAGCAAGTGAATTGGAATGCGTTTGCAGTACTGTGTGTTCATCGTGCCTGTGCATTGAGTCCCCTGCCTCTCTCCGTGCTCTGTTTTTCCTTAGGGGAGAGATGGAAAATGCCAAAGAGCTTGCCTGGAGCATGGCTACAGGAAAATAAAACCCACGTCTGTAAAAATGAGTACTGTTTTTTTGCCTGAGGACTGCATGGACAGGCAAAACAACCACGTCCAATTTGCACATTCCTAATTTGTGCACAGAGCCACTGCGAGGATGTGCAAGAGGTGCAAGCCAAACAGGGAAGATGTGTTTGAGTGTTTGAGTTTCACTAACATTTGGAAGTTTCACTGAGTTTAAGTAGGCCAGGTTGATAAGAACAGTTTTAGTAAAATCATTAATTTACTTAGGAACAAGGGGAGAATGACTCGCATCATGCTTTTGCTAATTCTGCAAAACACAAGGTTTAACTAAACTGAGTGGCACTGATTTAAAACCAATTTAAGGAGAATCAGGCCCAATGGGTTTTACATTTTCTATTAAAATGCTTACTTGCATTTCCTCAATAAATACAGTCTATTTTAACGCATGGGAATTAACCTCTTTAATGGTGCGTGCTTCCTTCTTGTTGATGTGGGAGCTGGGTATTGATGTGTGGGTAAAGATTATGTACTCACTTCCATGGGACTGGAGCTGAGTGCGGTCTGGGGGGACTGCTGGGAGCTTTATGGCAAGCAAAGAAATTCCTCAACCACTCTTCACTATATTGAGGAAAACCCAATTAAATCTGACCAGGGACAGATATAATTTGCTGTCCTGTTCTTTTGGTATTACTACTGTGCTATATTTTTTCTCTAACTTCCTCTACTTCCCACCCTCGAGGGTAGCATATCTATATATTTCTGTTTTCTACAGTTACACTATGTTTGGGACATTTGTTCACCCCTTCTTCCTGGAATAGCTGTGCATCTTGAACAAAAAAAATATTAATAAAAAAAATATAAAATATCCCTAACATTTTGCAAAGCTTTGTGGGTCTCAGTTTTCCATACACATCGCTGCAATTTTCCATCATTCAATTAGGAGAAGACTACAGGATTTAAGAAGGGTGCTAAAGGTCTCTGTTTCATTTGTGTAAATTTGGAATAACTTCTGCAATTTGTCCCATGTAGGATCAGACCTGCAATTTTTTGTAATGATTGAAAGCAAATCTGGATGGCCAAACACACAACTTCAGATAAAATCATACATAAACCCTAGAGAAAACTAGATTGGCAGCTAAATTTTATATATGGTCTTTATCTCCATCTTGCCTCATGTTTTTGAACTTGTAGGAAATTGGTGACACTTAGAAGCAGATGTGAGTTGAGTGAATTGGCCTTATTTGCAGTAATAAGAAGGAAACATGTGAAAATGAGAGCTAAAAATCTTCCCTAAGCAATCCCAAAGAAAACATTTGATTCTCTCTGGAAAAAAAAAAAAAAAAGAGAAGATAACATAGACATGACAGATGTTGGTTACATTTTTAGTCACATCACTTAATGAATGCAGCACCAGGAGGAATTCAGAAACTGTGGAGCCAAGCACAGCAAAGGATCAGAAGAAAAGTGAGTAAGGTGGGTCAATCACCACAATGGTTGAAGACACAAGACTGTATTTCAGTGAACTTACTTAACATCAGAGTGAATACCTTATGAAAATGCAAGTTTTCATTATTAATCCCAAAGTTTGCTCTGAAACCTTGGATTTGTTCAAACCCCAACTCTAAAGCCAAACTCCAGAAGTAGTGGTCCACATGTAACTAAGCCAAAAAGGAAAAAATTTGTATCGTGCACCAGCTTCCGAAAGGTGCAAATGAAAGGCAGAAGATGCTTCTGTCTCCAGACGCACATTGTAATTCTTTCCTTTTTCTTAGCAGTTTTAGAAAAATGGACTTTAACTTGCAGAAAAATGTAATTTCTTTCTTTCTGTTGAAAGATAAATTCAAATGTGTGTATTGACAGTGACACCATGCCTGGCCTAGCACAGTCTGCCCATGGCACTAGAGCTGAACGTTTTACTCCTTCATGGTAAGGGCAGTTGAGGTATCGCATAAAGAGTTTGCCAAAGAAGATCTTCACATGCTCTCTCAGGAAGAAAGCCAAAGGTCCTATTTGCCTAGAAAGGATCGATCAGATCTTTGTATATCTAGTTTAAAGGATATTATCCTGATAACTTTGCCAGACTTTGCATTTCCCATATTAAAGGTGACCCAGAGCCCAGAATTTTATTCACCAATAAAAAAGGTGTAAACAATCAGTTAAGCAATTTTGGGGGGAGGGGAAAAAAAAAAAAAAAAAGAAAAAACAACAACAACCTTGCACATTTTGTTATTAGACCAATTGAAATTAAAATTGTTTTTTTCCTTTAATTCGGGAAATCTAATTAACTTTATAGCTGACGTCACAGCGAAAACTTTTACTGAGAGCTGCGTTGATTAAAATAAAAATCAGCCACTCTAGTTCAGGTGAATGGAACAATAATAAAATATCCTCCCTTAAATATTACCAAGTTCTTGTCACATACTCCAGGATTAAGCTGTGTGAACGGGCAACAGGAAAAACCCAGGAGTATCTGATTACAGGAAAGAGCTGCTATTTATTTATTTAATTTCCCCCCCTTCTCACTCTGGAAGGGGGGGGGGAAAGCACTTGTAACCGACTCCAAGAGCTGCCCCTGCTTGGGAGTTTGAACACAGGAGGAACAAGATAAATTCCTCAAAATTCTAATTGGGGAACAGTTGACTTAATTGGTGGCCATTTGGCAGACAATGGGAAAGGAGCCCTGGCTGGCGCTGATGGCACCCCAGGGGGATATAACCTTGCAACAGGCCAGAAAGCTCTCAGGGACAGATTGTTTCCAGAGAAGAAACCATGAGACCAAGGGTTGGATTAACCCTCCAACTGTCAAGCTTTATTAGGAGTAATCAGGCTAGATATAGCAAGGGTTAAACACAGGAAACAGAACTGGCAATGATGACATATGTCTCTTTAAAAACAAGGAAAGCGACGGGGGGAGAAAGAGAAGGATTTGGGGAAGAAAATACATCTAAATGAACCACAACGTAATTCTTTCTGGTTCAGATGAGGTATCCACTAGCTGTTGGGTTTGCGCACTCTGCGGTGTTGCATGTCACCTACTCAGTTTCTGGCTTTCCAGAAACAGGCTGTGCTTAATTCATGATGGCTTCTTTTTCACAAGTCAAAGTTAGCATGGAAAATAAAGTGTTGCTGGTTTCTGAGGGCCTGATCCTGCACTGTGCTGAGCAGCCAATGCTAAAACCAAGAAAGGATCAGATATTTAAAGGTGTGTAAAGAGCTTTTAAAAGTGGCTTTGTGCCTTGCTGCCAGGATGTGCAGAATTGCAGAGAGGTTTTATTAAATCAGCAGATTAAATCAAAATTAAATGAGCTCCCAAGATTTTGGGATTTGTGAACCAGAGGCAGCCTGAATACTTTTAAAAACCCTGCTGAGCACTCCTGTTCTTTGCACACCCCAGCCCAGACCCTTTCCCAGTTGGTCCCTTCTGTCTGGGCTGTGGGTCAAGTTTTATGGATGGAAAGAGCAGATTGCCATGAGAATACTTTAGGTACCTGAACCCTTTAGCAAACACAGCAACAGCATCTCACCAGCTCAGCTTTCATCTTTTTCAATGCATAAAATGGCAGCATATTTATATTTGTAACACATGTGTAGAGCAGCAAAGAAGGAAGGGGGGAGTCTGTATATGTGTGTACTATTTTCCTGATTAAAAATAGAAACAATTAACCTCAGGGTCAGGCATTCCCAGGCAGTTAATGACCACCTGGATTAAAAGCCCTCAGCTTTGCCTCAGGCCTGCAACTCCTGCAGTCAGTCATTAACTGCTGGAGATTCCCCTCCTGTCAAAAATCATTGTTTAATTATAAAGATGGGACTGAACCCAAATTGTCACTCTCTTTTGCCCCTGAATTTTGGAAAAACTCAGAATTTGAATTCGAATCCAAGCATTGCTGTTCAAGGGCATCTCCGCTTAATTATAAACCTATCAGTTAATAACGGGCTATAAATTTCTGACACTCAATTGGTTATTTGACAGCTTGCTAACACTGCAGCAGAGCCCATATTTTGGTGAGAACAGAGTGTCCACGGCAACCCTCTGGCCAACTTGGGGAAAAGGTAATTACTGGAGTTATTTCTCTAGTTTCTTCATCAAAGTCACTGCCAAATCCTGTTCCAAGTAAGCAATGTTGCCTTCCAGTTGGGGAGCTTCTTGCCTGCTTGTGTCTCTGACTTAAAGATCCTTCATTTCCCTCAAATGTTGCAACAGGTCATTACTTCCAGGAATTTTTCTTGGTCACTATGCTTAGATCTGAGTCGGTTCAGGATGCCAAGGGCAGCAAGGGACCATTCTCCAGTCCCTTCTCCGACCATACCTGGTCTGAGGTCACTGCCTTGCCAACTGCAAGCCTCCAGCAAAGCCTCCAGCATAATTAATTTTTTTTCTCTATTAAACATTCCAAGAAAGAAAAGATCAAAGTAATAATTAAAAAAAAAAAAAAAAAAAGAGAAGAGTAAAGGGTACCTGGGCATGTGAAATATTTCACCTGTGTTTGAAACCAAGAGAGGAACTGCTGGCTGAAAACCCACTGAGGAGGACTGACCTTTACAATGGAAGGTTGCAGAAATCCAATTTGATCTGTAGTCACCTGTCTGCCTCTGCCCCTTTCCTGAAATGTCAATCTTGCGGGGAAATTTGGTTATATAAGAGAAGAAAAATCCTCGTAGGCAAAAAAAAGGAAACTGCTCTTATATATAGTCCTTTCAATTCATATTCATTTCCAGTTAGTAAGGCAAAACAGGCCACAAGTCTTCTCCGTCTAGGAAATTTGAATGGAAGTTGCTCATACGGACGTAGTCAGTAACTGCGTAGTTTAGTGGAGATTTTTAATTTAGGACTAAGAGAGAGAAATTACCAGCAATAAATCCAATGTAGCTTGAAACATGGAATTTAAAGGGGGAAAAATGCGTGAATAGCACCGGATATCATTTGAAAAAAGCAAATAGTGTGTTTGATTCTCACTGTATTTCAGCAGTGTAATTGAGCAGACATATGTTCAAAAATGGTTCGGATACCAAAATAGTGCCTCAGCACTCTGCAGGCACCAAAGTCTGAAATTGAAACTCACAGGCTGGGAACTCCTGCCAGAGCAGGGATTGAAGTGTCCTGAAAATCCCCCAGGAGCTCTACCCAGCCCCAACCGGCGCAGGTGGGACTCGGCCACTCTGCCTCTCCCTGGGATGCTGCACTGCTCCGAACAAAGGCAGGAAAGACAAATATGGTGGGGAGAGGATTCGGAGCACCAGAACCCGGGAGGATCAAGGCATCAGTTTGCTGCCCTGACTCAGGCCATCTCACGATATACCTAATCTTTGCTTAATTATTATTTAAAGAATGAGCAAATTATTTTATCAGAAAATAGAGTTTTGAATTAACATTATAAGGAGCTTGACTTTCCCCAGGGCTTTATCCAGGTGCCAAAATCTGGCTGAAACCTCGCCTGCTTCCCCTCTCCCCTCTGCAGCTAACAGGTAAAGCAGATCTAAAAAATCCAGGATTGCACCCAGACTGATATATTGTCTTTGTTTTCTCATTGCCTGACAGTCCAAGCAGAGTAGAGGCCCTGAGACTTAGTCCTTACAATTTGCATTCTCAGTGTACAATCCTGCCTGGCGCTTCCCATCTAATAACTGCGCCTTTTGTTTATCTATAATCCACCCCTGTCACTGTATACCTGTAGTGCACCTTTATCTCTAGGCCTCGTATCTCTCGTACAGAGACCATTCAGCCCTGGGGCTTGTCAATTTTATGATTCATGGGTATATTGTACCTAAGATCCTACAAAGAAGGTCTTGAAATAATTTAAAAAAAAAAAAAAAAAGGAAAGAAAACAGGTATTTCAGATGGCATGCTGTGCGAAAGAAATCCCTTATTGACTACTCTAATCTTGTATAATGTAATCTAATAATAAAGCCTGTTCCCAGAGGTACTGCTCAATAGATGTTATAGTGTTAAAACATGTTTTATGCTGTGTTCTGAAACATATTAAGTGTAACAAAATTGTCCAGCTACTTCTTACATACCAGCTACCAAATATGGCATGAATGCTGTCAATAAAGTAAGCAGTTACTATATTTTAGATTTCTCCGAGGCATAGGATTCAGTTATACTTTCAGTAATCAATTAATTGGCTGCTCATTACTGGCACAGATTGCTTGCAGCCTTTCAGGCTACGCTCCCTCTCTGCGCTGGGTTTTGGACTGCACAGAGCATCCCATCCCACATTCTGAGGCCGTTTGTCCACAGGATGTGGGGCCACTGCCTGTTGCTTTAGGTGCACATCATCACTCCTGAGCTGGGAACCACCTCACAGCAGAGCTGGATAGAAAAGGCCCCATGCAACTGTGCAATGCAGTCCTCAGAGGCTTGAGTGCCTGAATTTTGCTCAACATACTGGGGCACGTTGAATAGGATGTGCAATGCTTCAGGCTTTCCTTAGCTCCTCATCTTTTGGAGCAGCCTTTGCCTCGAGTTTCATATCAGGTTCTTGTCTTGGATCTAAGAACATACAAATCTCCTCCCAGAGATTCTCCCCAAAAAGAAAAGGAAGGAAAACTGTGTTCCCGACTCATGCTGTTGCCATAATGTAGTGTACAGAGATGCCACATAAGAATTACCTAACCAAAGAGATATCCAGCTGTGGGACTGGGATGTGCTGCAGGGTTGGGAATGATAGGCAGTGGGAAAGAGCAGGAACTTCTTCAGCTGGGCTTGGTGCCACTGGAAATGGCCTTGTAACAACACCCCAACCACCACTCCTAAAAGATACCAAACAGCAGCAAAACAGCAACGCTCCTGTGCATGAGGAGGGGGTCAGTGCACACTGCCTGCTACCCAGCCCAGGCAGAAATTTCCAAGTGACCTCAATGACAGAAGAATCTGTCTTTCAGAGATGCTTTTCGAACTCCAGACCCCATCCTCTTTCTCAGTATATGAATTTCCTTTGAACAGCTGCTAGTTTTTTCAGTGTATTCATGGATTAGAAATTATATGTCTGAGGTCTTTTATGATTATTTTTTGTTGGGTGTGTGAATCACACAGAGTTGTTTCCATTCCTTGATTGAATGAGTGCGACTCTTAGAACCAAGTTTTTAATAATAAATGTTGTATTTACAAATTCATAATTTGCAAATACTCTCCAGGCTTCTTTTAAATTGCTGTTTTCATGGAGACTTCTCTGAGCAAACTGACTTGTACAAGTTTGGTTTTATTTGTAGAAAGCAGACACAAAATGGGAGTGAAGGCAAGAAAAGATACTGCCATTGGGGTTTTTTCCCTTGAATGAAAGTTTTTGGAAAATTAGTTGTTAATCCTGTAATAAGTGTAGGGA
>NW_009622734.1:77525-91471 GCF_000690535.1 Cariama cristata
TAGGGAAGATTCAAAAATAATTTTATTGTTGTCATACAAAATGACAAATTAAATCTAATATATTTGGGCAATAGCAATACTACTGACACTAATATTATACTACTGATAGATTTTAATAGCAATAATTAGTACAAATATTATTAGTGATTTAATTGCCTGATTTGTAGTTGTATTGTACACACAGCAGAAATTGGCAAAACAGAGAGCAGAATTATGTTCTGACATCTATATTTTCCATATAATCTACATAAAAGCATGCATGGACTTTATGTGAAAAGGTATACATGTTCTCATGAAAATTATGCCAACAATTGTTTTGAAGTGCCAAGATATGTATTGTTCCTGCCAGACCTGAGAAACAGAAAAGTAATGAACCATGAACAAATATGAATAATTAAAACAGTTTCTCAGCATATTTTATATATGCAGTTGTTTCTAGCATGTGAGAAACATTACCTTAAAATATGTGATGTATCATGACACGATTAGCAATTATTTATCACAGTAACAGTCCAAATTGTGTCCTCAATATGCTTAATTGTATATTTAAATTAAATACAGGCAGTCTGTGTAAAGTAGAAATCAATCAATGTATTGTAATTAATATAATCATATCCCTCTAGAGGTCTAGCAGGTGTGTTAGATATAGACAGAGATGCAGATTGTATAGCTTCTTAATACAACAGGACATTCACGTGGTAGGAGGGCCTGAAATACAGACAGTAAATACAGGTGTAAACAGTAAGTAATATTAAACATAGGTACATCATTATGGACCATGAAATTGTTAGCCTTTATGTAATCCCAGCATCTTTTCAGAGTACAATAGAATTATCACTCTAGAAAACATTATGTGTTGACATCCAACTGGTACTTAACAATAAAACGATTGCCTTATTAAACCTAAATTAAATCCTGTTTAAGATAAATTTAATTTAAAGTGTGGTTTAAATGGCTCACGAGAGTGACAAATGCCCTGAATGAAACATTCCCAAATCATTTGTACTGCTTTATTATTTCAGCCAGATAGCTGTTTATTATTTGTGTAATATTATTTTAATTTACTGATATCCTGTCTGCTTGCATAGAGCTATTTGAACAACCAGAACTACAGAGCTGTCAGATGCTTTCTAATTCTAACCCAGAGCTGCTAACATTCCTCAGAAACTTTCACAAGCAGACAGAGTCATTAACATCATTTGACCATTTCATTTCAGGATTCATTTTACACAGCTGGAGCTGAGCTGTTCTGCGAATAAGACATGCCTATAATTGACAAAACACAGGACTGACCCTGAGCCAACAAAAAAAAAAAAATAATGTGTTACACTGGCTAAAGGTACTTACACTTTTGGAGTTTCTTGCAATAGATTTTGCTTTCTGTGTGTCGGTTCAGTTTTAGTTTTCGTTTTTGTTTTTTGGTTGGGTTTTTTTCTGAAAAAGAATAGCTGCAAAATAATCCTCATCCAATGTATACTTTAAATAGTATCAAATAATCATTTATACTGATGTAAGTTCTCTGCGTAGAGTTACCATCACAATATCCTTCCAGATTCTTCCTAAAAAAGTGGCTTTTCCTCCTTAAGCAAAAAATCAGACAGATATGGTCTGCATTTTATATTCTAGTGAATGGAACCCCTCAGTACTCCAATTCCCTGAAAATTTTCCACATTGATTTGTAACCTTTGGGGGAAAAATTCTTAATTCTCCATGGTTTCTGATCACTTAGGCTTTTCTGGGCTTGGGTAACACAGCATGCCACATGTTTTCCTAACAAATTGCATTCGGACACTTTCCGACACTTTCATTATTTTAACTCAGGTAATAATTAGTCACTGTCAGAGCTAAGACTTAGGTTGTGCAAATCAGAATAAATTTACCTTGCTGTAGCAGCAGTCACAAATGAAGCAATAAATTAGAAATAGCAAATTGTTACGGACTTAAGAGATCACAACTCAGAATCGCTACCTGAAATCCAGGAAATGTTACAGGGCTGCCAAGATTTCCTTGAGAGCTTAATTTTTCCAGATAACTTTGTGTTTTGAGAATGTTATTGCAAAAAGCCCTGGAGATATTATGCTCATGACACTCCCTAAGAAAACACAACAGGACTCTGCTATTGCAAAAAATAAAATGACCGAAGACTGTTTCTTATTAGTATGAAATGCATGTCTTTTGAAGGTCTTCAGGGTTCAGAGTCTCTCCCCCTCCCGAGCTTCCCTCTCCCTTATCCTTACAGTTTGTATAGATTAAATGCATAGTGCAACCCCATGGGTTCTCTGTTGTAAAGCTATGTCTAATATGAGGCCACTAGACACTGTCACATAAAATCCATTAAAGTCCATCAGATGCACTGTCTTGGTAACATTCAGCTCATTGTCATTGGGCTGCTGCAATGAAGCATAGAGCGCCTGCTTTGAAACTTGATTAAAACAATTCATTAAAAGTAAGGCAACTAATCAGAACACAAGGGTTGTCTTCATGGGACTTGAAAAGTTCATTAGTGCCCCCACTATGAAAAACAGGAGTGGGAAAAAGAAAGAGGCAGGAGAGAGAAAGAGCGTGCCATCCTCCTCCTCCTCCTCCCCACTTTTTCGAGCTGTTATCTAGGGGCTGGGGAGCCAGTGCCCTTCCCCAGTGCTTTAATTCGTTTGATCTGATCCTCCAGCATCATCCCAAAGCCTTCATTTGAAATCGTTGGTCATTATGGTTTGGTGCCTCTTTTTCCATTTTCTTAAATAACTAGAAATGTTACCGGGCAGAGTTTTTCTTCTTGATTTCACCTCTGTCGCCAAAACCACAGATTTTATTATACAAATGCCCTTCTGTATAAAAGCTAAAGAAAGAATAAGGAATAGCTTCTCAGTCTCTTTTACAGTGAACACTAGGCTTGTTCTCTTTCGAAATCTCCTCCAATTTAATTTTTAACCCCACAAAAATAAAAACATTTGAAATTGAAAATTGTTTTGAATTTGTCAAAGCAAGGCAGTTCTAGAAACCGTAATTTATGATTTTGAATTGCCAGAAAAATATTCAAATTTGTCATTTTCTTTCTGAACAAATTTCTTTTCAATTTCAAAATGAAAACAGCTCTAATAAATCAGTGTATTTTGGCCAAGCTCTGGTTTTGACTCTAAAATTCTGACTGACTTATCTGAAACTCATCAACATGGGTACCTGAGCATAAATATGATCTTTCTTCAAAGTCTCATTAAAAAGCAAAAAAAAAAAACCCTCACGCAAATGACATCAGTGTGCGGAGGCTGCTTTCTAGCACTCTCACACAGTGTTTGAGGATGCAAGGGGCTGCTGCAGGTCTGGCACATCATGTCAGCTGTTTGCAGAGGTGCATTAGCTCCTGATCTGAACAGGTAAATAGCAGTAAATTCACAGATCCTATTTCACCGGTGTTAATGTTCTTGTGAATAGTAATAGAGGAGTACCACTCCAGACATCCTTCAGGAGGTCTGTGATTTACGTGGTATGGGAAAGGTCTATTCTCTTTGTTCGATATAAACCATAAACAAAATTCGTCCAAATGACTATTATGAAAAGTAGCTTCACAATATTGCATGAATCTTTCCATGTCCTATATCTTATCTAAAGTTTATGCCTGGAAGATGGACTACTTGCATTGCAGGAACTCTATAGATTATCTCCATTACCGATTAAAGAGATTGTCTTTTTCCGTGCCTCCTGCCTACCGATTTGTTACCTCCTTAAATGAGTGAAGGGTCTTTTGATTAAAGGGTTCTTTGCTCAGGAAACCACCGTATTTGCAAACACAAATGCATATATACACTCTAATGAATAATGAAGGTTATTTATTGCTTGTGCTTGAAATAATGGTTGATTTTGGAGTGCCTTTCATAAAACCCACATCAGAAAGTGTGTTATGTCCTGACATTTTCATTGCAGTTCAAGTAAAACAGTCCTCGGAAATTGTCTTGCTACCAAATTGCAATCATAAAGGCATGGCTTCAGACTTTGAGAATCACTTCAGATTGTGAACTTCTGGATAATATATAACATAAAGAGTTTAATTGAATCAGCCAGTTGGGTTTTTGCCCAGAAAAGTAGAAATTTAAATGCTGATGCAGCTTTAGCTTCCAATGACACCAGTCAGCACTCCTTAGATTGGATTGTAAATAATCTTATTTGAGGATATGCAGTATGATGGGGATATACTTGTCTGTAAACTTGCTAGCAAAAGTAATTAAATAATTCCATTGTGTACTAAGACATATGAAAAATCACTGACCCCAAAGAAAGATTCAATAAGCATTTACCAGCAGCCAGAAGAGAATACTGACTTTTTAGCAACTCTTGTCTTATTTTGGAGTTGCTAGGACAAAAGGAAACAAAATAATAAATCAAAATGCAGCTATAGCGAAATCTGTTTCTGACCCATGTTTGAAGACATTTGTTGCAAATACCTCTCAGCCCACTTGGATGGCAATGTGAATCCACTGTCTGAATGCAAGCTTGATTCACATCCCAGTGTTTAAAAGTTCATCTGGATTGGTGTCTTGAACATCTCAAGGGAGGTTTTTCAACCTTCAGCTGAGGGTGATAGAAAAATAAATACCAACAGGTCTCCCACCTGATCCATCATAAGATGTTGCATCCATTCAAAACCAGAAAAAGGGAATCTGGTCAGTGCTTTTTACTGAAAACAATAATTACCCCCAACTCACAAATATCTCAATTTTTTTTATTTTCCAGAAGTTTCACACTTGCTTAATGAGAAATGTTAAAAGTGAACAATGGAACAATTTCAAACCGTACATTTAAACACTTGTAACACCTTTAATACTTCCTTTTACCTTTTTTTTCAGCGGCAATATGAAAATGAACAATTGAAAGCATTAAGGAGGTAAATAGAAGAAAATGGAGCAAAAGTTCAAAAAAGTGGAAATATTGGTTCTTTTTGAAAAACACAAAGCTGCATATTTTAAGGTTTGGGGGCGTTACAATTTAAAATACAATTATAACTTTCATCTATAATTTTTCAAGAAAGTGAAAACCTGAGTGAAAGGTTTTCATGAAATGTTACTGATATTCTCTGTTCTCCTAGTTCAGTGAGGTGCAGTTACTCAATGTAAAAGGCAACTGATCTCAAGTAGAAGGGAAAAAAAGCTGCCATAGTCAGAGACAGTTTAGTTAAGATGGGATATGATGGTCGTTTTTGCTGTAGCTGTTAGTGTGAGTAGGAAAACTAAAGAATTTGTATTAAGTGCGAATTAAGAATTCACACTTCAGACGTTCTTGTTTCCCTGCCCATACTACTCACAGAGCTTACATGCTACAGCTACCTTGATCCATTCTGTTTCTTGCTGTAGCATCATTAGTCCATGCAAACTCAGTTGTGTGCTAGACTGGATCATTAATTTAGTTCCACTTGAACTCAAAGAAAAGAATTCGAGAAAGTCTCAGGCATTTCACAAAATGACACAGAGCTCCTCTAAGACATTGAATCTGTACCCTCCAGCATGGGTACTTTGCTTCATCCCTTCCTAGCGCAGTTAGCCAATTAAAGAGTAGAAACTTCATTCTACTTGGAAAACAGCTCCCTCTCTTAATAGCCAAGAATATGTGTCTTTGGGAACATTCACTCTTTTTTCCTTATCTTTATTTTCATTTAAAAGTTTAAAAATAGCTGTTTGTCACTACTCAAACTTTTTGTTTCTGCAAACCACAGGGAGAGCTCTCGAGATATCTCATCAAGTTTTGTTTTATAATACCTTTATTTTATTTCCCTGCACAGTCTTTCTGTTTCTTTTCCCTTAGCCTGTTTCTTCATGATGATGAGTGCTATGCCTACAAGGAAATCAACTGTAGCTAGTGCAAACCTCAATGCACCTGTTTCATCCAGCTGACGATATGACCAACCATGTCTTCCACCAGAAACAGTCAAGATGTCTCCAAAATATTGAATGTACTAAATAAAATATAGATGCATCTCTTTTTTTCCAGTTATGATCTTACCAAAAAAACTTTGAGGGCTGAAAATGTGATACACAAGAATATACAGACAAGGTAGCTATGTCACCTTGGTCATTGCACAAGATAAAGGCTATCTGGCCAAGGCCGTATGGCTGCATTGTGTTCATTTTCTTAGTAGTCCAGATGCCACTAGGGACCACAGAGCTACGGGAAAATTAAACCAACTCTGCACTTTTTTTCAGTGAAGAATTAGGCATGCCTTCACCTGCCTCTGTAAAGTAATATTGACCCTCATTTTGCCACAGGTCGGTATCAAAAGTAACTCAGCCAGGATGGAGAGCCAGCACCCCTGTTTCTCCCCAAAACTTATTAGCCACCAGACCTGCTTCAGCTCCAAAAAATGTGAATATGTATCCAAAATCAACTTTGCAGATGGATTTTTCTTCCATTAAATTCCATGGTGAAAAAAAGCCATATATAGGGTTTAATTTAATTACAGGTATACAGCACTTGCAAAAAAAAAATAGCTTCATATTTGGATTTATGGAATTATTTTACTGAAAAAGAATTACGTTACATATTTAAATCCCTAGTGGCTACTAATGTTTTATTAAATACAGTGTAAATCCAGCTGCGACCATGCAATAAAACCTCCAAGGGGCAAAAAAAGAGAGTGTTTTATATTTGATTTCTGCACGCAACAATTTGGTTTCCTGAATACTGCCCATATGCCATTATGTTCTCCTTGACATTGATCTTTAATGGGGGCTCAGTATGCTGAACCCCTGCTTAAATGTACAGAAGTAATATGGTAAGATTACGCACCACCTCTAAAATTTCATGTATCTGGCCCACTCACAAAACAAAACCTTGTGCTAAGCTATTGTACAAAAGAATTTAATGTGGGTTAATAAAATACACAGAAATTCAGTTTGTAGTAACAGAAGTTTGATTTCATTACAGAACTTCAGGAAATAATGATGTGGCTCTGTGGATAGTCACCCATAGTAATTAGCTGGAGAGTAAATCCATTTGTTTTTTGCATTTTTTCATCAGGACATGCATTTTCACTCTCATGTGCCCAGAGTTTGAAAGGTTTACATTACATAAAATTAGGACTGTATAAACTATGAGCTTCATCTTTTTTCTAATATGATTGCCCCTTCCCTTCAACAGAGTAGCCTAATTGATAGCCTCCATTGCATGCAATGCACGTCAATAAATACTGAACATGAATGTGAATCAATATTGTGTTAGTACTGGGATTAAGCAAGCTATTTTCTCCCCTTTTTTTTTCCAGAATAGATGAATATAAGTAAATAAAATGACTGTTTGCCTGAAATTCTGCCTGGGGATTTAGTTTTGCATTTTCTTGCAGAGGCACAACATGAGAAGTCACTCTTGTCCCTAGTACTTTGGCCCAATTCGGACAATAGAAGCAAACACCTCTGTGGACTGCTGGGAAGGACAGCCCTTTTCACTAAAAAAACAAGTGCAGTTGTAGAGGCAAAGAGATTTGACTTCTGATATCTTCTTTTTTTTTTTTTTTCTTTTTCAAGTCACAAATTAGAGGACAATTTATGAGAGCCTAGACAATAATTTATAGGACCAATATTGACTGCTCTTGACCCTGTGTGTTATTTCGCAGTCTAAACAATGCCAAATCGCTTAGATGACCCAATACCATGCCAAAATCCATAGACACCTGATATATATTACACAAATTTTTAAAGCATGGCAAAAACACAATACAGTGATAAATGACCGCAGTATTTTAGATCAGTTCTTGCAAATGCAGAGCACAGGAACTTTGGCAAGTCTTTAAGGTTTTGGGAAATAAGGGCTGGAAAAGGAGGTATACAATGTCAGGACCTGTTAGCCATTAGATCAAAGTTCGGATCTAAACCCAGAAGACAAAAGCTTACAAAAAAGCTCTGGGCCAGTCATTGCCCATAAACACTCAAGTGCTTCAGATGTAGGCTAGCTTACTCGCTGAAGTGCTTGACATTGCTTTACGTGCCCTCAAGGGAATCACCTCTGATTTCCAAGCGGTCAGAACTCATTATCCCGATGGTGACAGGTTGGTGCAGAAACCCCGCACGTCCTCCTACCCCCTTCCAATAGGCACTGCTAAGTCCTGCCTTGCATTTACTATCTGCTTCGAGCCCGAGGGCAGTTGGTTTTGGGTTTGGTTTTGGTTTTCCAAAATTTTCACTTAAGTGAAAATAAATGCATCTTAGATGTTTAAGATACTTAGGAATTTAAAGTAATTTTTTCCAGAAACAGTTAACTATACAATCACCTCCAAGGACTTGGTCTTCAAAAGGGCTTAACACTAATGTAAATACCAAGGATAATGGCCAAATTTTCTAAATACTCAAAGGCAGTGGCAATGTTTGGTTTTGTGAGGGCTAACTTTTAGACTGAGTATGTTCATCAGCAGCATATTTATTTAGAAGGCAGAACCACTTCGGTATAGTACCTTCTGTCCCAATTTTTTTTACAGAAATGAAATCTATGTCAACCACATCTGAAATGACTGCCCTAACCAGAGGTCTTGGTAGGGAGTAAGTCAGTATTACCATTGTAACTGTTATTTTATACAGAATGTTTTCATTAGAGGAGAGGTTGGGACATGGGTCCCCCATTTTACTGCCCTAATAGCATGATTACGGAATCATTCCTGTACTTGCTTTAGTTGATGTTTTGGTTGTTGGTTTTCTTTTCGATTGCACAGAAATAAAATAATTTTCATTTATTCCCAGCTAGATGTATGGGTATTTCTATACTGAAAATTAGCAAAAACGTTTTAATTATGTATATTGGAATATACACATGTATGCACATTTATACATGCAAATCTGCATTTGCTAAGACTTTATGTCATGTATGCACAAATGCTTAATACACAGCAGGTAAAAAATCATTGTAGTGACATCTTAAAAATGTGCTGCATTTCTCACAACTGAATTTATTTACCTTTATACATAGAAAGGGAAAAGTACCATATTTGAAGGATGTATTTTGCAGATTATTATTCCAGTAGCAGCAAACTATCTCTGCACAACTACTCACACTAGATGAATTATTGTTTTTCTAGCTTGAATCTACAACAGTTAATTTAAATGGTGACTTGTGGAGAATGTATGGCTAAATCAAGTCTTCAGTTGGAGGGATTAGCTTAATTTTCTGTGGCATCTTGTGCCACAATATGTCACATCGGTGTGGCTGCATGGGTAGATGGGATACTCTTAAAGAACGCATCACTCTTAAATTGGTTTTTCTGAAAAGCCAAAAAACCAACCAAACAAAAAAATGTTAATGAACTGGATCTCCATGCGTTAATCTGTTCTTATGGTTAATTGCTGTACCAGTGGAGGAGTTTGGGGAGAAAAGAGGACACAGGTTTGCACTGCACAGTTGTTTCACATGAACCTTTTGAATTCCAATCTGAGCTGACAAGGTCTCTTAACCTGGACTACTGTCCCGGAGTACCTGAGACATTAGCAAGCCCACAAATTCCAACTTTTTTTTTCTTTTATTTGCCTCCCAGACCTTTCCCCTTTGTTGCTATAGTAAAAATGTTTCTACTTTTCTACATCTGTCTGCTGTTGCCAACAAAACACTGGAGAACAGGAGGTGATCTTTCTGTTTTCGTTCCAGCAGCCTGGCCCTGAATGAGTTTAATCGGCTGAGAAACGCGACTGAAAAGGGCTTTGCTACCCTTTCTAACTTCACTGCGCTCAGGCTTTCTGTAGCGTAGAGAGTGACACCCTATGCCTTATTTCACTGTGGATTATTTAGAATGCTTCAATTGTGACTTGTCAATGTGGTCCGGGGTAGATCAAGGCAAAACCTCCGACAAGAAAACAGCAATGCGAATATGATGTGACTGACTGCTGCACAATCGACTAATACCTCTTAATTTGGACTTTTAGCAATCGTTTACCATTCTTATGTCCTTGAAGATTCTGAATCCACTCTTACAGAGAATAAAAAAGTCCTTTTCTTTTTCTTCCCTCTCCCTCCTTCCCCCCCTCCATAACTCGAGCGTATCGATCAATGTCTCTGTGTGCATTTAATAGCGTTATTTCAAAGCACTTTACTCTTAAAAGCCCCTCTCACCAAGCCATACTATTGAAATACTGTGCAGGTGTAATTAAATGAGCCAATTTTTTGCCCTGGACTGTATCCCTGTTCTGTCTTTGGCATTAGAACTTCAAGATGAGGCTTGGTCATTTCTTATCTCTGGGCAGTACTGATTTTGGGTTTGCCTCTTTTTTTTTTTTTAATTAAAAAAAATAATTAAAGTGAAATTAATAGGTTAAAGGTTAATAGATGTAGAGATTGACGTCCTTAGTAAAAATACTCCACCTGAAATGACAGTGCAGGAGACTTAATATATTACCAGCTAGTTATGCCTGTACTACACCCAGGAGTAATATGGCCGGGGCATCACTAAATGCCAAATAACCTCTGACTTTGCTGTGGAGCCTGCTTCAAAGTTGTTCACTTACTGCTGGATCCTATGACTGTGTTTGCAATGTTCACTAAGAAATGAAGGGAAACCATTTATTTCATGTGGGAAGTTTTCACACAGTGGTTTTCTGCTCACTTCGAGATCTAGGGAAACAGTTCAAAAATAGCATTTCAGAACATCAGTGTGAATAAATTTCATACTTCTCTTTAGATATTGTTTCTGTTCTTTATCAGGCACTTTTCACTAACAGTTGTCTGCGTTAAATTTTGCCCACAAAAAAAGCTGCAGGAGAGCCTTGTGAACGCTCGTGCACATATATTTTCACCAAAAGGGTTAGAAGGTCAGTCGAAAACTCTTTGCAATACGGGTGTCATCCAATGAAGACAGAGCAACATAGCTACGCATCTTAATCAGGCGTCATGAATAGGAAATACTCAAAGCAACAGTCATGGTGAATAGTCTGTGATTAGTCCACAAGCTGAAATCAGACCACATAAACCACATGTCAAATTATTTTGAATTGTGAACATGTTTGTAAAACCCCAAATTTGTCAATAGATAAGTCACAAGCAGAATAAAGGGATAAATTTATCAGACAGATTGCTCACAAAGGATAGAGTGCAGAGCTACAACCTGGGATGGTATTGAACCCGATGACCTAGAGGTGAAGGGCTGGAGAGCCCATAACCAATCACCTTTGAATTCAGTGTACTGGACTGTCTATTTGAAAATTAAACAAAGACCCAACCTGTAGTAATTGTGTCACCTTATGTACTTAAAGTAATTTCCCCAGCTCAGCTCAATATCTGGAGGAGCAAATGGAGAAATTGCCTGTTGTGTCACTTCTCTTCTCTAAGGCTTTATATCTACTCACTTTTTTCCTCAGCACTTTCCCACTGCTCTTCACAAAAACATTGCAAAATTCCTTAGAACAGGCAATAAAATGCACAGATGGCTGAGCTAACAGAAATAAAACTAAAATAAGACCTTCGCACAAATGTGAAAAGGTGAGACAAAAAAAAACCCCACCTTTGCATAGCTGTTTTCTTTAAGCATTGGTCCATTTTGGCTGTACCGATGTTACTGAGAAAATATATTTATTTGCCTGATCACTATTGCAACACAATTACTTCATGGTTTTTAATTAAAAAACTGAAGACCAAATTTGCTAGGGTGGGTGTCAGTCATAAGGACATGGCATAAACACGACTCTCTAATTCTATGTGGTTATTGACTGACTAAAACCCCAATATGCCCCAAAATGGACTAAGAGCAAGGTTACCTTCTGCAGCTAACACTGTCTGCTTGAAGAATAGGTTTCATTCAGACTTCTCAGGCTTAGTGCCTTCTTAGGGCACCAGATAGGGTTTTCCAGTCCATGGAGAAAGTCAGACTTGAAAGCCCCTTCCTGCCTCAGCCCCCTGAGAGGAGTTAAAGCTGCTCCTAGATGAGATGCCATTAGCTTTGCTGCCACCTCTCTAAAGCAAATATGTGAGATGCCTCAAGGACCTCGAACCCAGCAAGGCAGCAGGGCTAGAGAAAGCACTTAGACTGATTTGCAAGCCATGGTAAAACAAAGTCTTCTCTGATGCATCCTACTTCACCCAGCAGTTTGGCTTTGAGATCATTTCCGTATCTGGCAACCTCCCACCCCGGTGCAACAGACTAGTCATGAGGGCCAAATTCTGCTAAATACACCATTATCTTTTTGGAGCAAAATCGTTTCCTTCATTTTGCCTCTATAAAACTATAGGCCCTTTCTACTTTGGCTGAGCCATGTTCTCAGCCGGTGTAAGTCAGTGTAGATCCACTCAACTTCAATGGGTGCATGTTGCTTTACAACACCCAAAACACTGTCAGAAGGCATAATTGTGATAATAGTAGCATTAAAAAAATAGATTTGTATTTATTAGAGATGCTATTAGCATGAAGATTAATTCAGTTAGATTCTGATTTTTCAGATTCCTATTTTTCCAGCATATTCAAAGCTAACAAGTGACTTAAATCAGAACAGAATTGGCTTTAAGGTCTCCTTCAAGACTTAAAATAACTCTTACAACTAATTGTGCTTATGTTACCTCCTTCAGCAGCAATTATTTGGTTTCATCCCAGCCTTCCTACTTACCCATAATTACCATCTCCTTTGACATGGTTAACTACAAGTGAGTATTAATATGGATTTAATGTTGTTTCAGAAATTGGTGGAGCACCAAGGGTGCAAATGACCCTACTTTCACTTTGTACTAAAAATGTGTTGATCTGTGGTTTTTGGCTGCTGCTTGAATTTGACTTGAAGGTTGAAAGTAAACACATCACTCAAGCACATGGTGCATGAATTAAAGTCTTTCTGTCACCAGCCTCTGCTTTTTTTTCCCTACTCCCTGGGTCAGGCACCCCAGAGTCCCCCCCTTTCCCTTTTCCTCTCATGGGACCCTGGGGAAATATTTCTCTTGACATGAATTCCTGCATGACTAACACCTGTATTTCTTTCAGTGCACATTTCCATGGGGGAAGTTTTGCGCTTTTTTT
Source organism: Cariama cristata (assembly GCF_000690535.1). NCBI lineage: Eukaryota > Metazoa > Chordata > Aves > Cariamiformes > Cariamidae > Cariama > Cariama cristata. Next base: position 90,481 of record NW_009622734.1, read on the forward strand.
GCCTTTTTTTTTTTCTCCCCTCCCCAGAAAATATTTCTCCAAGAATGATCAGATTTTCCTAGCCACTCGAAACACAGAGACCTGTTGCATTTCCAACAGTGGAAAGCACACAGCTTGACTTTGAATTCCCTTTGGCCAGGAGATCATCTTCCAAAAATGTGTGCTTTAAATGAACACAGTCCATTTTTCAATCTGCAATATTATGGGTTGTGATGGAATTGGAGACATAGCAAAGCCAGGCTTTTTTGCCTCTCTGAATAATAATAATAAAACCTAATGTGGCAAATTTCTCTTAGCTTCTAGATATTAGAATGCATTCAACACATCTATGCCAAGTTTACACCCACAAGGGTTTGCCGCGTCAGAAAACTCCCTCTTAGAGGATGCAGTTTTTAACAGCAAAAGGCATCATTGTTTGTTATAGTTTGAAGTAGTTCCTTGAACAAAATAAAGCTATGTTCTAAAATAACTTTTCTCAACATAACTGTCTATACCAGGGCTTGTGCTGGCATAAATATGTTGGTCGAGGTGTATGGAGTGGGATTGTTGTTTTTTTTTACTTTTACACACTAACTGACATCTTTATTCTAGGGAACAAAATTAAGTGTAAACCAAGCATTACTGTCTACAGCATTTTCTTGGGGTCAGGGTTTCCAGGGAATAATAGAAGGAGAAAGCTTCCTAAAGACATATCTTTGTGGAGTAGGGATGGGGGTTCCAATTTACTAGTCTTCATCTTATTGAGGGCAATAATTTCCCTGAAGACTTTATTGGCAGGGTATCACTGCAGAAAACGTTTGCTGCCGGCAACCCTATTATTTTCCATGAGAAATACAGTCCCGTGAGAAAGCACGTTCTCACTCTATTTCTGTGGGAAACACCAGGAGAAGAAGAATTCCAAATCCCGCGAGACCGAGCAACTGGAAACAACACCAGAAGCCCTCTTGTTTGTGTAACTTATTGCAAAAATATCAAACGGGGGGTAGGGGGT
>NW_009622734.1:91491-96233 GCF_000690535.1 Cariama cristata
AGAACATGTTTTCATAAAATTTTCACTTTGCAAGAGCTCAGTTTTAAAAAAAACCTGGATTTATATTTGACAGCCCAAAATCCCAAGGATGTTCAGTCTATTTTAGTTGTCAATTTATGATCTTTAAAACATTTTTAAAATTGACTGAACCTTAACTACATCCTACCTCATCTTGTACTAGCCAAGTTTTACAGATGCCATCTTAAAAATCAATTCAAAGAACAGCCATAAACTTGAAAGCTTCCTATTTGAAGTGTATATGGCAGAATGCAATTTTGTTTAATTTTAATTGACAGAGATGTCAGCCTAAGAGAATATTTTAGAATATTAGTAGGAACAGTAAACTCATGCCTTGACACTTTTATGATATAATGGTATAATTCTAGGGAAAAAAATCACCACTGTCAGGATTTACACAAAAGCGGTACATGTTTTACTTTTTCCTCAGTAAAGGAGTGACAAATGTATTACTAATTACACAATTACTTTATTATGTAGAACCAGTAATAAAACCCTTGACGTACACTCAGAAAGTCTTAGTTTCATTAAAAAAGACAGGATTCCTTTTTTTAAAAAAAAAAATTAACATTACAAATTTTCTGATGAGGTTTCAGCCTATGGGATGTAGTTCAGTTCACTGCCCCCTGCATTTTACAATACAAAAAGCGTATTTGCAAGGCCTGTTTTTTCCTAAAGAGACAAATACTCAAGTGGCGTAAAACTGCTATCACTACCTATTTGAGAATTAGCTGAGAATTAGACATGAAGAAACATGATCAATTACTGCAAAAGATCCAAACACAGTGATTCCTCTTGGTTTTCTTGGATATTGATTTTTATGTCTTTATACTTTTTGCTATGACACAGCAACTTCACATTAAGAAATAAATACATGACCTAACATAAGCTACTCGTGCTCCAAGTCCAGATGAAATAGAAGTAATGTAAATAGGAAACTTCCCTAATTTTGAAAATGGCCAGATTCTGAATCCCCCTCTTTTTGCAGAAGTCTAGAAAACTGAAAACTGAGTCCTCAATCCCCTACTTGGAGTGGATGAAGTCCTGCTCCAAACTATACCCTACTGTCTTTTTGCACCACTGCTGTAAAGAAAATTCCCAGGCAACAAGGAGGACCAAAGTGGTGCAAAGGCAAACTAAGGAACTTGACATTGTTGTACAATAAATATAAATGCTCCCTAGCTCCTTAAGGCCTGATCTAGCAAACTGCTTAAATATGCAGCTGACTTTAAGCACATGAGTAATCCCTTCAACTTCAAAGAATTAGTCCTGTGCTTAAAGTTTAGTGCCCTGATGTATTGGGACCTAGCCTCCAAAACAAAGTATGGCTGCGATTTAGTGACTAATTACAGCCTACAGATGGACAAGCCAGTTGGGTTAAACAAGAATTGGCCCAACCCTTTGCCCTTCTCCAAAAACAAATCTGAATAAAGGTCAAAAGAGTTTGGTTAAGGACGTACTTACCAAACTTTCAAACCTTTTGAGGACCATCCACCACTAGTAAAGGCTCTCACATTGTATCCCTCTGGGAGTCCCATAGGCGTAGTCAGTTGTAAACTCATTTTCCTATATGGTCAGGCACGCGTGTGGAGGAGAGGAATGAATGACAATGTAGGACGGCCAAAGCTGGTGTCCTGTGACCATGGAGCTTTTAATATGGAGGCAACGGAATCAGGATTAAGAACTGCAGCTGCTAAGATGCTAAACCCCACATACAGCTTCTATGGCTCAGATGTTATCAAGCGTAAAATCTTTTGAATAAAGCCTTACATGGGGGCACCATTGTAAACTGCTTTCCCAGTTAAAGCCTTTACGTAGCAGTAAGAGGGAAAAGGTGGTATTTTGCCGTATTATTTTCAGTAATATGTCAAAGGCCACTGAAATCAATTCCCATTAATTTTAAAGGACTTTCCATAGTAAAAATAATGCCCCGTAAAAGCACTATAACGATACTGCTGCTTAAACTATTCCACTCTTCTAAGGATGGCCAGCTACTAATTACCTTCCATGAGATAATATTGTAAAAATTCCAGTGTTCATTTCTACTGCAGAAGCTAAAGTCAGAGAGGTTTCTAATGAGCAAACTCTGAAGGAGCCATTGTGATTTTGGAGTAACTTTTGCTAGTCTCTGTTTATGTTTGCTTATATCTAATCCAAATTTCCTTTCTTTGGTATTTATGTCAATTTCTGTATGATGTTGGCATCAAATTCTAATCCCAGAGCTGCCACTAACTGGAGCTGTGGCTATGAGTAAGTTCTCATCTCAGAAATGGCATGAGGAAAAAATGACCCAGTTAATATTCTAGTCCATTTAGGAAAAAAAATGATAGAAGTTATAGTTATTTAGAAAATTGACATAGAATTTTGGTGTTCCACAGTTGAATGGATTGGTAAATACAGGTAAAGACTCCCCATCAGGAATGTAAGATTAATTTCTTTTGTTAGAATCCTGTTCAGCTCAATACTCTAATTCTTTCCATGTGTGTCTTCCCAAAATCTCAGGACTAGTCCCTACACCAAGGAGCTTCCAATTTAAGAACTGAAACATTGTCCACTGAAACAATTTAAGATTCCTGGAACCCAAAAGTTGTTACCACACCAAGTCCTAAACTATTCCATGAAATGCCTTAAATTGTCCCTAGCAAATCTAATATTCAGATAATGTTTTCCAGAAGACTTGTAACCTGAAAAAAAGTTGTCTCCAGTAGAACGCTTCCTGTTGGTTTTCCTTACAAGAGTTGTCCTTATTGCACATGCTGGAAGGGAACACCATGGTGAAACAACCAAACCATTTTCCAAGGTTAGCAGCTACTCCCTAAAGAACAAATGCTGGTCATTGGCCCAACGTACAGGTGACTGACCAGATTAACTGCATACCTTGTATTAGTTCACAGCCTGTGGTCACTCTCATTTATATGTATTTAGCAGGTACACAAACAAAAAAAGAGTGCTAAGCTGTCTAAATTTTTTCTCTAACGAACAGAATAAAAGGTCCATGATAGAAAACTTCCTCCATACAGAAAATCATAGTAGAGATTATGGATCATGGAAACTCCAAAGACAACAGAGTCTTCGGCATTTTTTGCTTAAATATTCCTGCCCTTTTTGATGTTCACTTTCCTGGAAGAAATGTGTAGAATTTCACCCCATGCACAAATAGCAATAGTGTTTTCAATTTGAATGGGTTTATACAGATTTGTTGACTAAGGAAAAACAACTGAAAAGAAAATTGAGGCCACAGGTTTCCAAGACTGAGACCACAGTGTATAAGAAACCTCTGTAACGAGCAGCATAACACAAACAGCAGTTGCTGACTCCTTGAAAAGTTAAACTAGCAGCAACCACATGGGTGGAAACACCATCAACAAGAGAAGACATTATGAGAGAGAAGAAATGGACTGGCAAGAGTACTGGGAAGGCTGGAGATGAAGGGATTTAAGAAGTGAGAAGAGGAAACAAGGAACTGATGGGTTTTTTCTTTATTAGTTTTGTGAAAGAAATGAGTGAGAAAATAAAAGCCTCCTCCATCAGGTTTGTCCCTCTTTATTCAAAACAGGCACCTAGCCCATATGAAGGATTAACTGCCTGCTTGTAAACCGTCATGTTTTGATATTAAGCCATTTTTAGCTGCAATTTGGCCAAGTGATGTGCGTGCATCTGCCACCCTATAACTCAACCATGATTTCTATCATGCTTTGAAAAGAACACCACACCTGGATTGGCATCTCCCATGCCAGCTTTCAGCCCTCTGAGATTTGCATTGAGTTTAGGGGATTATCACATTTTAAAATGCAGGCTTTGTAAACAACAAGTAAAAATAGTCGTCACTAAAGCAGTATAGTAATGCTTTGTGCAGCTGAAAAACAGTGGAAATGGTAGGTGGCGCGCCTTTGTCAGGAGCTAATTTTAAATGTATCTAGTATTTTTTTGGACAGTACAAAAAGTTTCAGTCCATGTTACTGACTAACAGGCTATAAAACCTCAGGTTTGAACAAAAAATTGAGCTAATTTTTGAGATCCCTAAAAGAGCTTCAAAGCTACTACAAATAACCACATAAATGCCTTTTCCTTGATTTTCCAGAACTTTGTGTAGATTACTAGATAGAGACACCTGAATCAAAATCTGTTGAAGTCAAGGAAAATATTTCCATTTACTTCAATGAAAGCTGCATTTGGCCTACAAATGATCCATTATGTGAGGTAAACTTGCCCACTGAGTCCTAGCCATATCTAATTTTAAAATAGTTCAACTAGAAATCACCACTTATTCTGGATACTGTGAAGAAAAGGGCTTCTTTATTCCTTAGCTCAGACTCCTTAGGTTTAAGATATACCATAGGACTTGCCACATCTGAGTAGCAACTATTAAGCAGTCTTCCTTTTTCATTAATTTTGTCCTCTGCACTGCATAAAATCAAGCTCTTTGTGTTTCGGGATGGGTTGATTGTAGGTTTTTCTAACATCAGTTTTCTAACATCTAACATCATTCTTACCCGGCTTTATTAGCTCCAAAGTTTTTCATAAGGTGCTGCCAGTATGGATATTTGATAATCGAACCCTTCTTAAGTAATATCAACATTACAATGTATTCTAGTAACACATCAAAAAAAAACAAAACACAAACAAAAACAAAAAACCAGTTGATTTTTAGTTATATCTGGCACAATATTCTAAGGTAAGCAATAACAATAATGTGCCGTATAGAATCATAGAATCATAGAATC
>NW_009622735.1:0-11233 GCF_000690535.1 Cariama cristata
TATATATTATATTATACTATTTGCACTGAAAATTTCTTAATTGTTACCAAAGACTTCAGCAAAGTGTATATTTATCCCTCAGGAGAAGGGAGTTAGAGAGGTGTCTCTTGTAAAGAGAGCATAATGTTCTGCACTTTACTGTGTGATCTTCAGGACAAGTATCAGATGAAGTAAGCATAGAAAAGCACAAACTGAAACACTCTAAGGATATGCTCCTAAGAATATCCTTCAGGCAACTAGAAAGCTGTGGCATGGAAAGGGAGAGATGGGAGGTCTCTGGAAATGATTCTCTATGCCAAGACTGGAAGAGCAATTCCTAAGGCTGTTTCAACCTTCTGGGCCTTAGTGGACATGCATTTCTGTTCCTAAAGGAAAGACTTGGTATGCTCCTGAGAACTTCACAGAGATGCCTCTCCAAGCAGTTACTGATGGTGCGTCATGACTCTGTGAGTTTGTGACATCTTCAGAGACCAGAATTACTCTAAGTCGGTTTTCTACTAGGCACTGCCTCCCACAAGCTGATGAGCTCCAGACACTATGTCTCCTATAGCTAGTTCTGCTAGTCATCCAAAAATCTGAGTTCTGCCTTTGTGCCCCTGCCAGAGGTTGCTTACCATTCAGACCCAGACTGGGACCAGGCATTTGACTTCCTCCCCTTATTTTTGAGGTATATGAAAGACTAGTGTCTGATTTTTTTTAAGTTTGTAGGTTGGGGGTTTTTTTATTTTTTTAATGTGACTGAAAGATTACCTGCTAAATGAATTAGAACAACAGAAGTACAGAAGAAAGGTCTTACCTGCTGTTTCATGGAAGTACTACTTGCCACCACAGTAACATGATTTTAGGGTAACTAACAAATGAGCTGTGATGTGGTAAACAAATCATTAAGAATGTTAGGATAAAAAGATTAAGGATAGATTCTGCCTTAAGTATAAAGTCTGATCTCTCTGACAACATTTTGAAAAAACTTTTTTTTTTTAAATATTGTGTAACCACTGTAAATTTTTTTAATATTTTTTTTTAACCCTGAGAAGTACCTGAGAGGTACCTTAAGCAACAAGGGACAAATACCTAACTATTGCCAGTTACTTTATTAAAAGAAACTATTGTTTTCAAAAAGATAGCTCATCTGTAATTTTCTGAATTACAGGAATGGCCTATCACCATCTCCCAGCGTTTTCCGGTTGCATGCCCAATGGTATACATGGATAAAATGTTTGCAAGAGTGGCTTACACTACACTACAGTGAGATGGAGCCAACTCCATCTTTTTTTTGGGGGGAGGGTACCCTTTGGCATCTTATCTACCACACTTATGTCTATGCTCTATGATAAACTCTATATTGCTAATGTTACTTTTGATCTTCCATTCAGCCTAGGGGGTTTAAGATGAAATCAAAGTTAAGATATGTAACATGGACTTACAGGAAAAGCACATGTAAAGGCATTATATAGATACTATTTACCCATTTTTGAATCACTTAGGTAACAAAAATAAGACTTCATTTTTTTCTTTGCAATCTTTTATTAAAAATAATTTAGCAGCTCATTCTCTATGATCTGGAAGAATAAACTCAGTCAGGACACTAAATCTGTATGCTCACTTTAAGTGTGAAGTAACCTTTTCAGATTAATAATAAACTGAATTTATGATTTAAAAAGTCTATATATATGACAAAGATGACTTCAGCACTTTCTGGAAATGAGCATTATTCTACCTGCAATTATTTGAGCAACTTCCCCTGAGACAACCAAAATAAATGGATTTTTTTTAAAAAAATCATCTTAAAGGAGATTTTACTTGTAACCTTTCTATTTACTCAGCCACAGCTTATTTGGTTTACTTTGGTGAGATCTGAAAATGATTTCACTCTAGCATAATCTCAGCTGCTGAGTTACATATTATTCTTCTGACAGGCTTAACCACTTCGATTTTATGATAATTCTGTGAAGCAATCTGTTCTGCTATAGCACTGTAAAACTAAGTTCTCTTTTCATAGAAATTCATAGGAACACAGCATGGATATTACAAGAGTATAGTAAGCAATTAAAATTCTGCAAAATTAAAAAATATTAACTTGGTTTAAAAAACAATTACAATCTGGGACAAATTATTAATTGTAGTAACCCCTGGCACCTATATAACAAGAAATGGCTGGAGCCACGTACACTGATTTTAAGTATAAAAAGGAAGAACCGTTTCACCAGCAAGCTACAGAGGAGAGATTTGCAACTAATTCAGTCTTAAAAAGCACAGCTGAAATCATCTCAAGGTGAGAAGATAAGTTTGCATCTGGCTGGAAATGAAAGGAATAACAGTTTTGAGCATCTCTACCTACCACTGAACACTTGCATAGCAGTGACAAAGCTGTACTGGGATTATCTCACAGCAAACCACCCTTGATTCAGTAAAACATGTACAGACATGCTTTATTTTTAGCATGGACTTAAACCACTCTTTCAATGAAAGCACTTGCATATACCCTTATCAGACTGAAAGAGAGTGCTCTGCTGAATACAGACTCCGGTCCCTATTAAGACTGAATTTTAAATGACATAAAGAACATATACTCTGCTACAAACTAAGTTTACAACTCCTCGTCGCCCTGTATCTTAAATTTTTTTAAATCTTTTACAAATGAAAGGTTTCATTGACGGGCTACCAGCCTGCATCAAGAGCTTGGAAGGAACTGCTTTCTAACCACTGATTTGACTCAAATTCTGGCAGGAGGATGCAGCATCATATTTTTCAACCATGCTTTTTTTTTTTTTTTTTGGTCCACTGAAGTATTTGAGATAAAAATTCTCCTGAGCACAGAAAAAGACTGAAACACAGGTTACAAAGGAACAGGATGACCCAGTTAAAGAATCTGTTGAACATTTCAGATCACACCTAGGTGCTAAGCATAAAAGCAAGGCATACAGCTTTCCCTAATAAAGAATTGTAGGGAAGCTGCCTCAAGGGGCATGAACAAACATTTATCTACTTCAGAATTAGATCATATGCCAGAAGGTTGAAAATAGTTGGAGGAAGACTAGGATTCTCTGTATCATATTCTGCATCATCAACAGAATTATTTACTATGGAACAGATCCACAAAGGGGGTTTAGCATCATTGTCACAACACTTACCTTTCCACCACCTCGGGGAACTGACAGCCGTGAACAAGGCAATTCAGTTCCTGTTTCAAGGTGTTGCAGAGTTAAGCGACTAACAAGGAGTTCCACAAAAGCAGCACATCGTTTGAAAGGCATTTAAACTAACAAGGAAATACTTCCTTAAGCTACAACCTTTCTCCAGGACAGAGGCATCTTTTTTCTGAAAGGATAATACAATTCAGTTTTCCAAGATTTTTCTTGGAATTCCAAGGGTGTGGGTTTTTTTCTTGGAATTAAAATGTACGTTAACGGTTTCTCACAAACCACAGCTAGAAGAGGCAGCAGAGTAGCAGGGGAGATTTATTTTTTTTAAAATGTTTGCACTTTGGGTGTCAGAATTTGGCTTTCCTACAGAACACGATGCATAAATTGCAAAGTTACAGTGATTCCCACAGTCCTGAATGAATTGACCTGTTTTTAGGGAGATAGACTGTAAATTGAGCACACTCAATGCGGAAAAGATGGCTCCAATTATACCATTTTACAGTCACTTTTTAAAGCAGAACCATACCATTTGAGAAAACCAGTGTGGCAGGTAGCTTGTCTGAATGCTTGGAAGGGAAAATTACTGCAAATTAAATAGTCTTCTGTAAGTGCACATTTTAGAAAAGGTTCTTTTTAACACTCTTCTAATCAATTAATTACTGTCAATTGTTTTTCACATGAGGCTGATTCTGGATTGGGAACAAGAATGTAGCTCTCAGTTACAATCAGTCTCCTTTGCCAGTATATCAGCCGTAATTTTAAAAGTATGTAGCCTTCAGATACCTGACTAAAAGTCTCTGAGTAGTAACCCTCACAAATTAAGACCTTAAAGATTACGGCTAGACAGGATGTGGAATTACACTGAGAAACAGTCAAAGACTCTCACTCCTTCTGTGTAGTCTGTGCAACTTCTACTGTGTGTGATGAATCATCCCACCAGGAGTCTGGAAACTTGCAGAAAAAAAAAAAAACACCACACTCACTAAACAAACTAAAGGCTTCAACTGCATTATCTTTAAGATGAGACATTGTGCATAAGTAGCTTGAGTGGTTGGAGTAATTAAGTCCCACCACTCAACTACACATTTCCTGCAGCACTTCCTTCTATCACAGTCAATGGAATCTGACAGAGATCAAAATCAGGTCACCTTCAGCTATGTCAAGCCCAGCCAGCTTGAGCAAGAACTGACAAATTAACGAAGGAAACTCAAAGAAATCATGTATGTCTCTCCCTAATCAGAAAAACAAACATCCTCTTCACTATCATAATTTCTTCACAGACTGAGAGTACAATGATTCAGTAAATGACACATCAGGTAGAATGAAACTTTAGAGTATGTGTCAGGATGCCAGGGAGAATGGATAGTGTGGGGACACCTGGACACAGAATCACAGAATCGATTAGGTTGGAAGACACCTCTGGGATCATCGAGTCCAACCTTTGCCTTAACACCACCATGCCAACTAGACCATGGCACTAAGTGCCACATCCAGTCTTTTCTTAAACACCTGCAGGGATGGTGAATCCACCACCTCCCTGGGGAGCCCATCCCAATGCCTCACGACCCCTTCTGGGAACAAATGCCTCCTCATTTCTAGCCTGAACTTTCCCTGGTGCAGTTCCAGACTATGTCCCCTTGTCCTGTCACTGGTTGCCTGGGAGAAGAGCCCGACCCCCCCCTCGCTACAACCTCCTTTCAGATAGTTGTAGAGGGCGATCAGGTCTCCCCTCAGCCTCCTCTTCTCCAGGCTAAACCCCAGCTCCCTCAGCCGCTCCTCAGAAGACTTACCCTCCAGACCCTTTACCACCTTCACTGCCCTATGCTTGTGTCACACCTGGACAGCAGTTTCCCTTCAGTACCTCATCCTTATCATTTTTGTTAATATCAGTACATACAAGCAGTACCTTTATGGGGAGCTGTATTTGCCAGCACTCTGTAATACAGAGATGTCTGAAAATACACCTATTTCACAATATGGCAAAATATCATCTTGGAGAAAGAGAATGGACTTCGTTCTCCGAGTTATTTAATCTTTGATACCTCCCCCAAACTCACAACTGCATTTTGATTTAAGATAATTCTGAGCTATGCCAAGTGTTACTAACTCAGAGTTGGTGAGCTGGTAAGAAATATACAAGAGGATCCAGCTGTAATCCTACAAAAAACACTGTCTTTTCGACTGTAGAGGTTAATCCTTATGTCTGTGTTTCTCCCCTGACCCCTTGCAAGTTATTGTGTTCTCCTTGTAGCCTAGAAGTAGAATGAATAACCTTTAGACTAAAAAGATTTTCATCAGACTCCCCGAAAATATGAGCAAATCTTGCTAAAAATTCTTTTGAGCGCTTCATTATCCCAGTCACCTAAAATTTAAGGACCTACAGTTAGACATTATTTATGGTAGATATTGTCACTATCTGAAGATTTGCATATTGCACAACGAAAGGGATGCAATCCGATCTTGGAGCAAGCATGATCCAAAGCTGCTGTTTAAGGCATCTTACTTGAAGAAGAAAATTGTGCTATAATCCTTTGGCATGGAAATCAGTCATCCCAGAGTCTCTGCCTCCTCCCATCTCTTTAAACAGCTGTTCCTACAGCCTCTCTTAGAGTCACTCACTTCATGGGGCAGGAAAGATGGATTTAGAGTAAATAGTTCTTTTCCACAGGGAAACACTGAAAGGATACGTAACTGATCGTTTACAATAAGGACAAAAAAGAGTAAATGTGATAATTTTATACAAGACTCACTTCTACGCAAGATTAATAAGCATATCACGATATGAAATTACTCCCACGCATAACTTATGTATCCCACAACATCGCAGTTTGCCACATCATGTAAGGGTCTATAAACTGAAATGGTATGCTTGGGGTCATTTCAGTGAAAGATATGAGAGAAATAAAAAACAATACTGAGTATTGTTCAGTTTTAAAACATCACCTTTTTCATGGAATCCCTAAAATACATGAAATTACTGGTAATTCCACTGATTTCTGGCAGCTATCTAACACAAAGGAATGATCTAGAGAGCAAATACTGCAAAATTGATGGCCTTTCCAGATATCTTTACTGTTGCCTACATATCTGACAAAAATAAGATGATCAGAGAATAAAAGAGATGGTAAATGTAAATAGCTATTCATATCCAGATTCCCCCACTCAGCTGCTTACACAGAATAGAAAACAATGGCAGCACCTCAGATGTCAAGCTGGTTTGGAAAGGGTTTAAAAGGTGACTGGATGTTTAACTTAGTCTCTCATTTTTGGATTGTAGTAATATCCAAACAGATATAATCTACAAACTCTGTGAATTCCATCATCAGAAACTTTTACTAGCTAGAGCTTTTGTCAGTGACCTCATGATGTTTTCTTCCCCCTTTTTTCCTAAAAGAAATCATGTTGTATCTGACCATATGATGTAGATTGTTTCAGATGCCAAACTGCCTTTGAACTGAAATAGTCTCAAAACAATTTGGGCTCATTTCAGCATGCTCCTTTTACCAAGCCAGGTCAACATTTCCTTAACGTTTTCAAACAATAAAAAATGTTTTGTACTTTGGTACGTGAATTTAAAAGGAGCCAAGGTTTCATCCCATCTGTACTATACACTGTTCTATTCCTATTTTCAGGCATCTGGGTCCCTCCATCACACAAAACATGACATAAGAACCAACAGTGATGGAAAGAAACTGTGGGGATAGGACAAATTTGTGCTGGTGAATTTGTTTGTTTCATGAGCTGAGGCCTAACCAAGAAGTATATTAGAAATGAGTCACTATTGAAGTGAACAGTTCAGCTTCTATGTGTGATTCATTCCAAAAGAAGCTAGATGCCTGTATATGCCAAGGCCGTCTTTGAGAAAACAATGTATTTTGTGATCTATGTAAGCATTGGGCAATAGTTTAATCTCAACCAGATCAGTTTTCCAGACTTTAATTTATTAATAAAACATTAATAGGTGAAATATGCAATTCAGAAAGCTGTCCACCACAGCACTTAACTTGAAACAGGAATGTAAGATTATCAAGTACGCACACAATTTCAGCAATACCACTTCTTTTAAAGTGCATGTGAGTTATTACTGTTGGAAGTATCTGTTCACCCAAATACAGTGTTTGGTAACCTTAGCAATAGTTTGTTTGTTTGTTTATTTATTTAATGCCCCACAGGTCAACCCCTCAAGCTTGTCAAACTGAGGGCAATTTCTTAAACAACAGTACAGTCCAATAAAGAAAAATTGATCTGTATTGTTGGGTCTTGAATAGTGCTATGTATGTTTGATAATAAAGAACTTCAGTTTCTAAAATGCTGTTAATCTGGGAGATTTCAGCAGCACTTAACAAAAATACAAACAAAACAAAACGCCCTTGGAAACAAAATTAATTAGTCTGGTTGCCTAACTGATTGATCTAGGAAATTGTTGCCAAACATTCATGTCTTAATGTCTCTTCCAAATTTTAAGAGTTTTTAATCTTTTTTAAATTACCCCATAAAGTGACAAAGCACAGCATTATGCTGGATACCTCATCAACAGAAGTGTGCCTTAGGAACCGCTAAATTTAAAACTGTTGCATGGCACTTTGCCCTTGACCTGTATCACTCAGAAAGCCAAGCATGTACACATGACTGAGGCCTGGCAGTAAAAGAAAGACTGAGTAACATCTCAAAGAAGGCTGTCATGATGCAGGATTGATAAAAGCAGGACACTTGAAGCTTCCTTCTCTTTTGAGATACCTCCTAAAGTGCTTGCACACTGGTAATTCCTGAAGTTTTGGTATCTTTCATCCACACGCTGTGGGAAATAAAAATAACAGTTTATTGATTTGGTCTGCTTTCTTCATCAGGCAATTGTTCTCCCCTTCCCTGCAGTTATTATCTGACTTTTGCTTTCTTTTAGGGCCTTGAAGTTTTCTTCTCTTTATAATAAGAGATTCAGAACCTCCTATGTTTTGAAAAATAGCAGTGCAAATGAGGCATTTCCATTTTATTTGAAACAAACTCCGACACCACTGAGTGACAGCTTGCAGAAAGGCTGTCATCTGCAGGGGCACCCCGCAGCAGCAGCATCTGACAACAGCCGACAGCGCTGTTGTTCTGCCACCAGCTCGGGGGCCTGGTGAGCAGGGGGGGCCGGAAGGGAAAGCGCAGGGACGAGGGCCCTGGCAGGTGGGGTGAGCGTGAGGTGCGCCGGCCCCTCCTGCCCAAGCTGCAGGTCTCTCCTGACAGCTGACGCCATTCTTCCGTTCAGGACTTCTGAGGCAAAGGAGCAGAAAGGGTACTGGCTGGATGGGCGGCTTAGCAGACAGACAGCAGAACAAGCTGATGTAGACGTCTCTACCATGACAGGAAAAGGCAGGTCACCAACACCACCACGCTCCTCGCAGACCTGTACCCCCTGCACAAGCCCTAGAAGACCACTTCTCAGCACTCCACGCAGGCTCCAGCCAGCAGAGACTGCTCCAGAGGAGACCAGCTAGGGAGGCAAGACCTGTGCAGAGGAGGGGCTTCCAGCCCCAGCCTCTCCCACTGCAGGCAGGTCCTCCACTACACCAAGCTCTGGCAGAGACAGGAGGCGTTTGTTTTACCCCCCTTCCCTGCTAGGCCCAGGAGAACCACAGTTGAACCACGCTGCCCAAGGGCTTATGGAAAGACAGAGCCAGAAAACTCAAAGCTTTGTCATTTATCAAGGTTTCTTTTATAAGATCCTTTCATTGTGACTTACAACTGCATTTCTCCTAAGAATCTACTCAAATTCAGTCAAAATAAAAACCACAGTTCACATTTCCTGAGTGGGAACGCATAGCTCAGCAGACACACTCCCAGATACAGTGCTCTCTCCTCTCAGTGCTCTGGAGATCTTCACCCTTGTGGGACCTGACATGGCAAAGGTGGATAGTCACTGAATGACACCTGAACGCAAACTGGCAAGAAAGATCCACATGAAAATTGGGTGAGAAACCCAGGGTAAGAATTTGGAAGTGAGATTAAACTGAGCTGGGCAGTTCAGAGGGAGGTGATACATGACAAGAACAAATCAGATAGTATTGACCAGGCAAGGGCTGGGACCAGAACAGTGACTTGGCTTTGCATAAGAGATCTACAAAACGACAACAATGAGAATGAGACTGAAATGAGGAAACTTGAAAGCAGAGACTGGACCTGATGAAATGAAAGGAATGGGACTGGGCAAGGAGTTGTAGCAAGGGAAAGACAAGACTGTAACAAAGAGAGGCAGAAGCAGATGAGCAGCAGAGTTGAAGTTATCAAAACCTGGACAGAAAAGCAAACATCTTCCTAAGGATGCTCCTGTACAAGATGCGGACTGGAACTCTGGCCTCTGAACACCATTGTTTCTCTGATTTCTGAACATACTCATCAGCAAAAAGCCTGCGTACAATGTAGGTATCAAGATGATGGAATTTAACATTTCTGCACTTCCACTCTGTTTTACAAAGAACCTACTTTCACTCATCCCTGTCAGATGAGGACCACGTTCATCTGTAGGAGAAGTGAAAGCACGTGCCACATTCTCAAACACTGCGCCCAAAATGAGAGGAAGCTTCTCATCTTAATGCTCCTATATTTCAATTTCCTTTCTCTAGTAATACCCTTCTCCTCTCTTACTTAGATATTTTGAAAACCTATGAAGCATTCCAGGACTACAGCTGTGGACGTCAGAAGAAATCTACTATGAAAACCACCACACAGTATACAGAACAGGATTTCAATACTGTACACTAAAATAACACAGGGCCGTTCATTCAACCACAAAGTAAGAGCAAAATTAAAAATAATCTTCTTGTTAACTGAAGGCCACTTAGGTTGTACTGTGAATGTGACAGAAAGCATCTGGAAAAAACAGCCTGTTTCCATATGACTAAAAATAATGTGCATATGCCCACGCATAAGGAGACTGAAGCTTAATTCTGGCATTACCTAACTTTTGCAAGTATCATACCGCTCCTTTAACATCAGATATCCTGCATATGTATATGTGTTTAGACTTAGATGGATGAGTGACTGTGCGAGTCCACAATGAACAACACAAAACTGAAATGTCATTCGAGGCCTTGTGAACAGCAACTTAGACTACCTTTCAGTTTTCCAGGAAAAAAAATTATAAACAAAAAGACCAAAGATGAAATCATCAAGAAAATGCACAATGCTGAAAAGGTTATGCTTCTAAGCAGATACTAACAAAGTGTTTATAATACTTGTAGGAACTAAGTGATCTCTCTTTGCTAGGAAAAAAAAGTAACCTTTAACCACAGGCACTTATGCTGGACGCTCAAACATTCTGCAGTTTTAGCACGTCATAATGATTTGTGGCGAGTTAGGAAAAAGTAACCTTGAAGACAAGGATTTATTTCCCAAAGAAAAATATTAACTATTACTGAATAATGAAAATATCTATAAGCCAGGAGTTATTTTTAGCTGAAAACAATTTGTTCTAAGGAAGTGCAACCAGATGTGTATCAAGAATGATAAATGGAAAGGGCTTTTGTATGCACCATAAATGTGAAGCAAGAATTGTACCCTGATGTGATAACACAGGAAGAACAAATGACTATGTTTAGAGGTAACAGTAAATCCAGTACAGTTTCCTGTCCATTAAACTTCAAAATATTCTAAGGTCATCAACCTTGAAAAGACAAAGTGAGTATTTCAGCATTTTCAGGAGATGAAAAAGTAACATCTATTAAAGAAATTCTTGCACCTGGTATAAACATCACTCCTGCAATGCAACATTTTTGATTAAGAATGTCCTGTGGAAGCCGTTCGGCCAGAACAGTATCTGTAGTGTTCTAGATATATCTGTATAGCATCCTACGATGCTGATACAATATATAACGTTTTTAAATTGATCTGCATTTTTTATTCATAGTGCATTCATTTAAACACTTCAGCTCAAAAATGTCACATTCAAACAGAAAACTTTTGACTACATTGGAGTTAACCATATATTCCATAATTCTTGTAACAAAACTGTGGTATGAACTTTTGTTACAGGGATTGTCCTATGAGGACTGTTATAACTGTTTACAGATGAAAGAGTTGAGGCACGCTCCTGCAAGTCACCCAGGGAA
>NW_009622735.1:11264-31572 GCF_000690535.1 Cariama cristata
GGTAATTCCCGCATTCTGGCTCTCATTTCTAAACAGTGCCATTAAAAAGAAAGAAAATTAATTGAGCTCTTAATCTTTGTAAAACAGTTACTCTAAGGGTCTGGTTAAGGGCTGGGTTGTCCCAAAACTGCCATTCCAGCTGCACCACAGCGATGCCCCTGCCTGGCAGCATGTAGCTCACGGACGCAGACCTCACCCCACCCCCAGGCTGATGTCCTGTCCAGCCTTGGCCCATCCCTGTCCCCAGGGAAGTCCCCAGTGTCCAGGGCTGCCCCCGCTGTCCCACTCCTGCCTGCCAGGCCCTGCTGCCCCACGGGGGTGTCCTGTGGCTCCCAGTTCCCCACCCCACGGGGAGTAGCATCCCGAGAGCTACCATACAACTACTCGTTCCTTTCTATTTTGGTTTTTTTTGGGGGGAAGCATTGCGAAGGTGGATTCTTCCCAGTACCAAATTAATGCAAAATACCAAGCAAAATAGATTTTTTTTTTTTTCCAGTGAAAGTCAATTTTGATTCTAAATGAAAAGAAATATCCTTTTAAAAACACCTTGTTAAAGTTGCCATTCAGACTTCATTTTCAGCCCCTCTTTCTGCTTTATGGCCCTGTTTGTTCCGCTTCCATGATACAAGCAGCATAAGAGTCTCTTTCCCCTGTATGAACACCAGTTTGTTATGGGAAACAATAATTACAATCTGTCATGGAAAATGCAGTTTCACAGGTAATTCTGGCCTAACAGAGAAAAGGGGGAGATGAACCCATAGACCTTGACGAGAATTGTCCCATCTGATGTAAATGTTGCATTTCTAGATGAATAACGACCAACTGGTGATCACGTAATCTGAATTCTGGCCTGGCTTTCCAACTCTTCAAAGTATTTAAAGACCTTAAACCCCTTTTCTTCTAGTCTTGAAATAATTCAGACTTAGTATGTAAATCCAGAGCAGGATTACCCAGGAACACCTCTGGTTAGTTGATGTGAAGATGCACCACATCTCCAATGACAGTGAAAGCTCCAGGAGACAGAACAAAAATTTTAAAAGTCAGGTAAAAATAGCCATCTGAAGAAAGCGAGACGTTGCCTACAGCAACCTAAGATCACCTAAGGACTGCTGCAGCTGTTTCTCCTTCCACTGTACAGAAGTTTTAGCGAGCAAACAAGTACACTGGAGAAGAGTTTTGAAAGTGAAAATTGCAGAAGAGCAGTTAGTGGTAACCTAACGACCACAGAGAAGGCAGTTTGCAGGGAACAGCTGAATTTCCAGGTTCCTGCAAGTTAGAAATGTGGGTAGGACCTATCTGGAGGCTTTTCAGAACTTAAACCTGGGTTACCTGAAATAGCTGCATCCATGTGCTTTTTTCTGAAATCACAGGATTTGCTAGCCCTTGGTTCACCCTGAGAGAATTCCTTCAGGCTTCAATGACTAAAAGATGTGTGCTATTACAATTGAAAGGTAAAGCAGGGCCTTTGACTTATTAGAAAAACGTAGCTGTTTTTCAAATGTCAGGTGACTGTATTTGGATGCTGAAAGGTTCAGAGCAAAAACACGTTAAAGTCATACTTATTGTTATAGCCAACATACCTACTTACTGACAATCAATAGAAAGAAAATTGTAACAATAATTGTAACAATAATCAGTTACTGAGGATGATAATAGGAGAAGCAATAATAATCCCCTACCCACATTTTGTGTCTCACTTTTTCCAGATTCCTATGTTTTATTTTTGTGTTTTTGTCAGAGGAGAGGGTTTAGGGGACTTTTTCTCTTCTGCCTCTCAGACTGAAAAAATAAGGGTGAAAGAAAGAGTGGAAAAATGCTGGAATTGCTGATGGCTTCTGTGGTGAGATGGTGTTTGCATTTCTAGAAATTCCAACGTCACCTTAAAAGAAGTGCAACTCTTCAGCCAAGCCTTCCCTCAAAAGTGGACTAAAATAGACCATGCATTTTTTTAAAAAATGTAAAGGTATAACCATATCCCTTTCAAAATACTGAAGTAAGTATCCATGAACGAATCCGATAAAGATGTGAGAAAAAGGAATCTGATTTCTGTAGATTTTTTTTTTTAATGCAAAACTAACAAATTTCTTTTCTTTCCTATTTCAATAAACATATGCAGGGATGGTTAGAAATTTTTGTGGGGCTGTGTGTGCGGAAAGAGGGATTATATAAAACAAAGTATTTTTTCAGAAAGCGAGACTTTAATTTTCCTATGAAAATTAGCCTTTTTTCCTTAGAAATTCATTTATCTTTCTTTTTGCCAAACAAAGAAACGAATTCAAACAAGCTTGACCTGCATTTCAGATTACATACAATAAATGCACAGAATTTCCAGATATAGGTAGTGAGGTACCCACAAAGTTCTGGTAATGCAAACTTTCAGCAAATAATGACAGATGATACATCAACTTCTTATAGCACCGCTAAATTGACTTTGTCAATCTTCAGCACCTTTGCCAATGTCTTTGTACACAATCTTGGAGTATGTGTTGTTTCAGTGGCATTATCACAGCTTTTACAGTAACCATGGTTCATCTCCATTTATTCCACACTACTTCTCTCTATACAAATGCAGCCTCTTTCCATTAATCAATTGCTACTATTAGAATGCAGTGATGACAGCAGTAGTGTTACCCTCTACACTATTATCCTCTACTTTTTTTTTTTCTTGCTGAAAGATGACTTTCATTTATTTTCATTGTCTGTGAACAGCAGCTATACAGTATCAAATATTTCCTTAGTTTTCAAAAGCATCTCCCTCCTGGAGAACCAGCGTAAATTCTACTTACAGATGGATTTATGTTTAGAGATAGCTATGATAACAAAAAGCAGCAGCAATCCCTGACACTTGGTACCATCAATGAAGGAATTTTGGCCCTCTATTAATTACTAATGGATGAAGTGTGAGATGAATAAAATCTTATGTTTCTTGCCACTGACTTTATTAAATATACTTATCTTTAATTCCTTGAATTCTACATAATACTTGTGATACTCCAATATTGTCCTTCAGTTACTTCTGTTGTCTACTTAGATTTCTGCTACATTTAAACTTTAGTCAAATTTTTACTTGTTTCATATTTTATTTCTTTCATTTCAATAACAGTACTGCAGCAAACTGATTCCCACTACCATTAGCAGTTAGACTCTCCATTTGTGTCTTGATAATATAACTGGTCTCAATTTCTGAGCAATCTCTTTAGTTTTTATTGCTTTTGCTAAGTTTTTTAAAAAAAATCTTGAAAATACTCTCATTCAAAGCTGTATTTGAGATCTGCTCTGTAGAATATATGAAGTCACAGGAGAAAACTCTATAAAAGAGGTCTGTCTCTTCAGTCTGTTTAATTGTACACCCTTTCCGCTTCAGACCAAATCTATGTGAATTACACTTCCAAGAGTTCTTTCACTTTCTACACGTCATGTATCATTTTCCAGAGAACCATAAAGCAGTTAATTGACAACAGGTTTCACCTACAAAACATGAATCTGCTTCTGAAGGCAACTGTATGGGATTACAGAAGCCTAAGTGTATTTGCTCAGTTTGTAAATTTGTTGTCCTGGGTAGTGACAGCGTCATCAGTCACGGGAGCAAAGATACATTCATTTGTGGCGATATAAAAGAAAATCTTCCACTTTTACAAACAGATTCTCAAATCTGCTTTGGAGAGAAGCAGTTTAAATAACTTTAAGTTTCTACCTCAGAAGTGAAAATACTGACTTCACTACAATTTCAAAGCCTTCAAAAGATAAGGAGGGCTTGATCTAAGCTCATCTTTAACAAAAATGAAGGAAATGTGCCCAGAAATATCAAAGGCCAAGAAACATTAGTGTTATCTTTGTGTAGGAACTAAATCTGACACCAGTTCCTAACCCACTCAGAATTTTGAAGTGAGTGACATTGGTCCTCTAACGTGTCTTAATTAGAAAGACATGTAAAATACCACTAGAGACTTCCTGGAGGAAGATAGCTATAAAAGTTGTGTAAATCAAATTAAAGTTAGACCCAAGTGTTAGCAAGACTGCACAGATCACCTTACCATCTCAGCCATGGTTTCTGTGGAACAGGAAAACATTGCTCCACAAGCCACACTTGCGTTTCCTCAGTTCTGAACAGACTCAAGAGGAGGAGAAGCCCTGGGTATACAACAGCCTGAGCACCACTTTGCTTCAAACAGCATTCATATTCAATCATTTGCTTCTTTCTTACTGTATGCCACACACATGCCTGTTTCTCTCTGTAACCTAGTGAGAAAAACTAGATAATCAGAGGCAAGATAACGGTACAGTCTGGCTCTCCACAGCAGTATCATGTTTCTTTGAGCACAGCACCTGTGTACAGAAGGGGTTGCCAAAGAAGTTGACACAGCCAAGTTTTTTGCAAGATAACAATCAAGAGTTGAGCACCCCCAAAGCCCTAGATGGGTAGATTCATGTTCTGCAACATTCATCCATCTACTCTGATGTAGAGGATGCCGGCTAACATAGCAGAATGATCTGAAAAAAAGGGTTTTTTTTCATTTTCCAAGCATCAATGTAAAACTTATTGTTGCTTCTCCCAAGACGTCATCACATTTCCTGAATACTATTTTGAGTCTGAGATTCAATCAAATTTAAAAGTATGAGAAATTTTTAATAATAAAAATCTATCTCTTTTTTTCCTTCCAAGTTTTACACTTTTTCCATTTAAAAAATAAGCAGACATGATTCTGTTAAAAAAAGAAGTCGCAATTCCTTACCAAAACTCCACTTGGAGCTTTTAATTATAACAAAACCAGGTTAAATCGCAGTTACTTTCAAATTTCGCATGTGATTGCTTTTTCTCATGTCTGATGTCAAACAACAAAGTAAAGACCTTCTTAAGCAATCTTACTCTTCATGCAAAACACCATTCCAGTTATCTAATTCAACAAGCCATCCGAGTATTTTACCAGAGAGCAAAGTGCCCCAATCTTCTCCCCTTATCAACAACCTTCTGGTTTGAAAGCCCAAGAATTTTTCTGAAACGGTTGAGGATTTGCTTGGACTTGTAAGTGAAAAACAAATTACAGTTGTCCAGTGCTACCCTGATATAACTGTGGTTGGATTTTTACTTTCACAATCTGGTTGCATTTAGTACTATTCTTCCTATTTCCAAACTTAGGTTTATGGAACTAATCTATTTCCAATAAGATCATTCACTGAAGCCCCATCAAGAATCCTGCAGGCTGGAACTTTCAGTGTTGTTTAAACTAGAGCCATCTTGTATATTATTCATTTCAAAAACCACAACTTTTCATTGTGGACAAGAAATTGGAAAAACAAGTTGAAAAAGCATTCTGCAAATCAAGTGTACTGACAATTCAAAATTTCTGTCAGCCAAAGTTTTCTGAGTCTTTTCTAGATATGCTGATAATGTTACAGGAATTTAACGTGTGGCTGCTGGCTATGACAATGTACTTTTAAAATGTGCATTTTTGAAATTCTACAGCCTATGGAGACAGTTACATATTGTTGCTCATTAACCAGATCGACAGGTGTGCCAGTACTAGGTATAGGGCAAATGAAAAAGCCATGTCACAAACTGCACTTAGCACATGGCTTTGACCACTTTATCTGCCTTCTGCCAACAAGTCCATTTTCTCTCCGACTACTTCTGACATTCCAGTCCTCTGAGCAATTCTAAATAACCATTGTTTTCCAAACATCAGCATGCCACAAAAATGCTTTCTACTTTCCCCCTAAATACTAAATTTCTCTCAGAAAATAACCCTGGCCTGATGTCGACACTGAGCAATATTTAGTCTTGCAGATCTAGAGATCTATGATGCCATTTTGGAATATCAGAAACAGGAGGTTTAGATTATGGAAAAAAAGAAACCACAACTCATTGGATGTCAAAGAAATTATGAACTTTTTTTAATAGAAAAAGCTTTTTTTGTGGGTTTTTATTTAATTAACTTATTTATCAATCAGGGTTTTGTTTTCCTTCTATGGGTCCTTAGGCTTGGACACCCATTTCCAGAATACAGATAGTCTAAGAAGGAGCTTTTGGGGTTTTTAAAACAGGTGAACACTCTAGTGCCTTGTCAAAGACGAAATTGGAGAATTTTCCAAGAGTTCTTGATTTTACTTATGTTCTCTCTAATTAGGTATAGGGAAGGCATGCCTATCCTGACTCAAATATTCATTGCTCTGAAAAGAGTTACTTTCAGCAAAGCACGGTGTTTTATTTTGATACTCATTTTGCAAAAAATATGCTTTGCAATTTTCTTTTTGCTTTGTATAGCATTAATATTCTTTATAACCTCCAAAAGCCTTTCTTGCTACTCCTTTAGACCATTAGAATGACACAAAGGCATTAAAGTGTAAATGACAATAAGACCCTGGTTTTCCAATCTGAGAAGAAGAAAACAGTTTTCTATTAGAGTTCAGTTCCATTAGAAAACGATGACAATGACTTCAAATGAACACAACTTCTCTTTGGTTTCACAGGGGTAATTTTTCATCCAGGAGTTGCAGCCCATTAGAAAACAAACCTTATTAGCAATGGTTTAAACGACAAGACCTTTCCACAATCTCAATTAACAGAAGATGTGGTAACAACTCAAGAGGTTTTGTCTACTGAATTATTTAAGCAGTTCACAGTTCCTTGCTTAATACCCTGTGGTTCTAAACCTAGTTCTAGCCTAACTCAGTCTTGTTGAAAACACTACTGTGACCTAATTTAAGTGCATATAGAGAGAGTAGATGTATTTATCTAGCTGGAGAATAAGATAGATGTATAGTCCATCACATTTTTTTAAAATCTGTAATTCAGGTATAAGTCTGGGAATTCAGTGTAAAAAAGAGATGCCATCATTATGAAATTCACGTCTGCCAGTTTTATTACACTGGGAAACGTAAAATTGCAGCCTATGGCAGAAAGAAAAAAAATAACTAGGGTAAATGAGTATGTTTTAAAGCATTTTTAACACACTTAGATGCTGAAAGAGCCCTATGGCACAACAACATTAGAAAGATTAAGGACTATGAGAAATGAACAAACAGGTTTTACCAAGCAGGTATGGCACAATCTTACGTAAAACAACTAGTGAGGGAGCAGCAAATACCTTGTGGAATTGGTACTTGTGTATTAACTGGGCTATGAACATTCAAAAAAAATTAGGGAATCAGAGTCTTTTTTTTCCAGATTGACAAAAACATACTCAGGTTTGGAGTCCTGGACAGAATGATAGCTCAACGTCAGGAATTTGGCAACAATAAATTCCCTAGGTAAAACAGCCTAAGGTAAAGTAAAGTACTTCTAATTAAATACTTCACCCTGAAAGACACATAAAAAAACTCAGCAATGTTAGACCTTCAATCTGCTTAGTCTAATGAAAATTGGCAAATAACAGTGTGAATATAATAAGAATTATCAAACATTATGGCCAGCTTAACTTTTTTTTTTCTAAAGTGTCAAGAATAAAAAATAGTAATAATTTCAATAACCACACACAGAGGTAACTTTCTTTCAAAATATACCATCGATCCAAGCAAACACAGTAAAAAGGGCCATAATTTATTAGAAATGTGCACTGATGCCAGAATGCCCTTCAAAAATTGTTAGTTCAGCACAGTAGAGTGTAGAGGCAGCACAGCGTGAAGATATTCATTGTTCCACAAAGAAGAAAAGTAGACGTAAAATACTATAAATGAGACACACTGTATAGGAGGTAGTGCAATGAGAAGAGAAGGAGGAAAATGAGCTAGGAGGAACGTACAGAGAAATTAAAGCAATAAGAAATTTTTGCTCACTTTTTTTTTTTTTTTTTTTACAAAGTTCACACTGAAAAGCAAACTGAATATCAGTTAAATTCAAATACAAAAAAATCAAAATTAGAAAGATAAATATTTAATACAGACTGCAACCCATGGGATACATTGACTTCTCTTTAATTGTTGCAGGATAAGCACTAAGATCACCAGTTTCAAGGCTCAATAAAGTATGGACTTCATTTGACTGTAGAGAAGGCCCAAAGAGCCTGACTTTCCAGAGTTGAGTAGTTCTCCTCCCAACTAAAATTAGCAGGGGCAAGACGGGTCTAAGTTCTTCCTAATAAAATCCTGTCTCTTTCACATAGAGTGACTGGTTAAAAGGGGTGAAAGAGTTACCACTCTGTAAATTAATTAGATGTTTTAAATATTAAAAATGATAAAACAGATAGTCTAATATAAATATTGTTAAAGATAAGCCCTCTGTAGTATTAGTGTATGAATACAAACATGCATTTAAGAGCAAAGTACCCTCAAGAGATTTAAAGACTATCAATAGAAAATAATGGATTAGACCCTGAAGATCCTACTCCATTTGTCCTGAGGGAAAACTTTGAACAAATTTAATTAGAAAGTCTTTAAAATCCAACGGAGAATTTCAGTAATAAGATTAAATCCTGGCACTAGAGTGAAGCAGTATTTTGACAAAGTTTTCATTTCAGAAGACAATGGAGTCCAAAAAGTGGAAACAGAACAGATTCTCCATTTTGTTAAAAGTTGCCTTTCGTAGTTTCTGATTTGCTCCTCTATAGTAAGGACGTATACTTGCTTGCATTTTAGAGATGAAAAACCAAGGCACATGGAGCAAAAAGAGACAGCTATTTAACACTATTTAGATATTAAAAAAATCAGACTGGCATATAAATAATATTAAAATCTGGCTCTACATGACTTGCTGTCAAATAGTTGTGAACATTGCAAGGACAGGACCATGCTTGCTTCCACGGCCTCATCTCTGAGAAGAAGAAAGGAGAGACAAAGGATAGTGACAGATGGAGACAAACAGCAGATCTTAGCCTTTGATTTTTTTTTTTTTTTTTTTGCAAGTGGGTGCAACATGGAACACCTGGCATGCTCCTCCTTTCCTTTTATACACATCAGTGTAGAAGATATCCTGACAACTCCAGTGCTGGATCGTTAGACAGGTAATCACTAGAGTAGGCAAGCCAAGGTAAGAGCAGTTGTGCTAAAAAATAAAAATTAAAAAAAAAAAATAAATCACACATTAATGCACTTGAAATCCACGTAATACTAGTAAAACTTCTGGGAACATCCCTTTGTTCTCCAGCAAAACAGGTGGCTTTAAAATTTCCACTTTTTTGTTTAGTAAGGGTTTCAACATTTTCTCATGTTCAACACTTTTTGGACATGAGCCAGCAACATGCCCTTGCAGCAAAGGTGGCCAACATCTTCCTGGGCTGCATTAGAAACAGCATCTCCAGCAGACTGCAGGAGGTGATCCTTCCCCTCTGATCAGCACCGGTGAGACTACAGCAGGAGTGCCAAGTGCCAACTCCAGTATAAGAGGGACATAGAGCAAGTCCAACAGAGGGCCACAAAAATCATTAAGAAACTGAAGTATATCTCATATAGCACCTCTCATACAAGGAGTGGTTGAGAGTGCTGGAACTGTTCAGCCTGGAAAAGAGCAGACTTTGGAGGGAAGCATATCAATGTGTACAAATACCTGATGAGGGGAGTAAAGATGACAGAGCCACAGTGAAAGGACTTGAAGCAATGGTCACAAACTGAAATCTCCATCCCTGAAGATATTAAGAACCAAACAGACACAACCCTGAGAAACCTGCCCTAGTTGACCTTGATTTGAGCAAGAGGGGTTGGACTACGTGATCTCCCAAGGTCCCTTCCAAACTCAGCTGCTTTATGATTATTCAGGGAAAACAGCAGTAGGAAGGTAATCAGATCACTGTGAACATGTAAATGCCTTGGTCAGTTTCTTTACTGAAAATTAAGCACTAATTTTGTGTAGGATGATAATCTCTAATTTACACCCCAAACCAGGCTAGCTAGTCGAAGTTTAAAGCACCACTGCGTTTGGGAAAGATGGTTGTTCCCCTGTGAATGAGAGCTGGGTAAAGGGGAAACTTAGATAAAAGTCAGTCAGGAAAGTTGCATACATTTCTTCCCTGCAATATGACTCAATTAACTGCTGATGTAAGATAGGTATGAGAAGTCATACCGCAAAATTTCACTTGAGGTGTACTGCATGATGGTATTACTGCTGACAAACCGTTCTAGTGTGACCTACGAGACTGACCAGGTAATAGCCTTTGCTCCCAAATGACCAGCCTATTCCTGTTAGATGCAGCACTATAGTCATGAGTGGTTGCATAAGGACACAGCTAATACTAGAGGAAATCTTTGGGTCATAACCACAGTCAACTCTACAGTGAGAGCACCCCTGGATAAAAAGAGCTTATATTGATGCCGAGGTTGTAATATCATTACATTTTTTTCTATCATTAAGATACTGTGTTCCCCCCCGCTTTTTTTTTTTCCCTCCCTGCAGTGCATGGGTCCCATGGAAAAATTCAATAGCATTGAACCGAAAATAACATAATTTTGTAAATATTTGGTGGCATCTTGTCAAATTTAAGAATCATATGATTATATAGTACTTATAAATGGTGTAGGAAATAGCTACTGAAGATATTTGAAATACTTAATAATGGATATGTACAAATAGAGACCTCATTAGTCTTTAGAATCACTGAAGCTAATTGTTTTTGCTGCAGCTGATTGTATATGTATACTTCTCATTAGTTGTAACACCTTTACCCCAAAATATCAAAAGCTCTAGAGTTCAAGATAGCAAGGGTAACAAAATAAAAATAAAAAGGAGAGCTTAAGTGAAAAGCAAAGCTCTACCTTTCAAGTCAAAGTTAATTCTGGCTGCCTAGTGATACACTTGTATACTTCTGACCAGCATCAATTGAGTAAATTTGCTCCAATTCAATCACCATCATGTTGGAATTACTTAGCTTTTGTTAGCTTTGGTCAGACCCCATAATGCTTTTTAAATTTTTAGAGTTTATTTTTGTTTAAAGAAAAGAGCAAACTGTTTAAAGAAAAAGCAATCTGACTTTGTGTCTAGACAATACTGTCTTTAACTAAAAGGTTCTGCTGAAATAATAATAGCCATTTGGGATGTATCCTGAAATCCTTGCGTATAGCTTCTTACATTTGTCTTATTGCTGGAAGTGAGATAAAGGAAATGAAGATAAAACGGATTTATGTATCAATTCCCAAGATGGTTAAGCAGGGCATTCTCTTAACTACTGCACAGAGCTGTAGCAGGTAAGCTCAGCTCACTAGGAAGAATTGCCAAGTGAAAAACCTCCATGTAATTTTCTAAATAAAAAAGGCGCATAGCTAGTTTCAGTAGTTTGCGGAACTACTAGGATGCTGCAGCTTCCTGTGTTTGAAAATGTTTTTGTGGGGAGACTGCGTTGATTTAATTTCAGTTTTGATATGATTTGAGGATTAAGAAGATTGTTGGCTCTGAGAAATAAACAGACTTAATGCCACCTACTAGGCACGGTTTCACTTTCACAGGATTGCCTGCTTTTGCAGCATGAAATCTCCGAGCAGACTCCACATTTTCAATGTTGCTCTTTGAGTGCCAGCTTTGAAAAACTTGTAGCTACCTCAACAGGTGTTCCAACAGACCTGGCCAGGGACAAGCTAATGAAGATTATATGATCATGGAAATATACTCCAAAGCAATGTACTGCAAGAATTAACACAGGTTTAGGAATTCTAAGTCCATGAATGCTCACATCCAGCCACACAGGGTTTTTATGTACGGCATGCTCTGTTTTCAACTCCACAAATTCATGGACCTTTGTTACAAAAAGATTGAGGATCAAATATATCTTTCTGGTTTTATCAAAGTCTCATTGTTTAATTAAAATAAACTTAGAATACTTTGGATGGAATATCAGAGCACTAGCTGATAGAAAACTAGATGGTTATGAGAGGTAAAAAAAAAAGTCTTTAACATAACGGTTTCACAGACATCAAACCACTTGCACTCAATTTAAAAGAAGAAATAGCTCATTCATTTTTCCCTTCAAAATCATCAACATTAGATGATAAAGGCTCTGAACTCTGGAATTCCCAAGCTCTGACGAACTTAGAGCATGAGGAAGCAGAAAATGGTGATGGAGCCTTGGATCTACTGACTGAACTGACTGAGAGGTAGAGGACACTGATGATACCACTAACAACAACTTAAAGATCTTCTTCCGTTACTCCACGTTATCCTTTCTTTACAGTGGGTTTAAAAAGCCTCACCTAAGAATAACTGTTGCCTAGCTGACTACTTAAAAAGACAATTTTTTTTTTTAATTGGATTAAATTCCCAATTCTCTCCATAATTATTTTCTACAGTGCTAGCACTACAGGGAAAATCAGGACATTCCTGTCTTATGTAAGTAACTTATACATAGATAAAGGTACCAAATTTTAGATTCCTACTTTGTGACTAGGTTTTTCATAATCCCTCATAATTTAAAATCCTTGTTAAGAATGAAAGCAGTAAAGATAAAAGAACGAATACCTAAAGGATTCTCGTATAAAAGGCAAGCAAAACACACTGCCATGAAGCAAAACGCAAGAAGGATATCCTTAAATAAAGCACAAGGTCTTTTTAACAATATACCCCATTCCAGAATTTTGCATTTTCTGAGCTATATCTATTCCTGTTCAAGACAGTCAAAGACTTCCCTTACTTCAGTAAGAGCTGGATTAGGCTTTTAATCAGGAGCTCAGAGCCACATTAGAAGTACCAGGGTAAACTGGTTTAAAAAAAAGTATTTTTTATTGTGAAATGTTCCTTTGGACTTATAAAAGGAAAATGCTTTGCATTTTTTTCTTCTAAAAGAATGGGCCCCAGACATTTGGAAAGTATCTGCTCTGAGTCACAGGAGTCTGCAAAGTACCCCTTTATGCAATCAAAGACAGTCACCCTTCCAGTGTTAAATGCACGTCAGTACATCAGATGCACTATTTTGGTTGTTCCACAGGCACTCTGAGATCAGACACAGTCTTGGCAAACTGCAAATCATGTCTCAGCCTGACCCAACACTTCAACCCCGCAAAGTTGGAGTGTCTAAACATTCCCATGTCACTGATCAGGGATCTCAGCACAGAGATTCAAACACATCAAAGTGTCCTTTGACTGCTGAATTATAAGGAGACTCCCTTCTCCTGAGCAAAGGGTCCAGGGAGAGAGACAGCGTATTTGCTATGTTAGCTTTAGAAGTCACACACTGTTTGCAGAAGGGGTTATCTTGTGTCCACACTCTCTGATCTATGCTAATGTTTGTTTACAGAGACTGTAAAGCAGGAGAGGAGGAATGTTTCACAGTATTACTTGTGGTCTCCTCTATAAAGGGGTCTTTGAGACAACCTTTTGGGGTGCAGGGCGAGAAGTCACCTGTAACAGCCACATCAGGAGATGCCTATTTCCAGGAAAAAGTCTAACCCTTTTTGCACGGTCTGAGCGAGCATTTGGATGTATGTTTTGCTTTCAATGCTTTCATAGAAAGAGGAAAATAAACCATGAAGAGTATTATAGGACAGTTCAACCATTTTTACAGCTGGTGAACCTAATACCCAAAATCAAATATTCCAAACCATCTACTGGTTTAGTGGCCCCCAACTAATTTTTTTGCTTGCTCCCTCTCACCTTAAGTGGTGTCTGGAATTTTTTGCCCCATGTTTTCAAAGAAAAATGACCCTCCAAAAGTCTTGAGTCAGAAAATGGTGATACTTAATTCAAACGGTACTGGCATAAATGACTTCTTGACCACAAAAAAATAGAACCCTCTACATTATGATATTCAGTTTCTACTTCTCTAAAATGTTTTAAATTACTCCTTTAAATTACTCCCAAAACCTAAATTATATTTACCAGTAGCATGGATGCTGTTACGTTGATTCTCGTTAAATTCTAATGAACAAAGCAAACTCCCAAAGCATAAGAATGCTCAGGTTCCCTTGTAGAGAACCTTCGGATCACTCTGAATTGCATATAAAAATACATGTTGACTTCCTCAGATACTTATTATTTTATTACTGTCAGCCCCCCTGCTTGATACAAGAATTAGGAAAATCTGTTAAAAAAAGATTCAGTATCGATAGTAGCTAGTTAAGAATATTAGAGCAGATCTCCACTATACTAACAGGTAACAAAAATATTTTTGGGGTGGGAAGAAAGAATTTCTGTGACTCTAGGCTACTTTGTTTGAGGTGTCTTCTGAGCATCCAGCAAATCTGTGATACTCAAGGTCCATTCAGTTTGCCACCTGGAAAAGATAACAAGGAAATGCTGCTTGTCTTGATTTATCAATGATCTTTTACCCTGAAGTGCAGTCAGGAATACAGACCCAGGCATGTACTGCGTGCATTAGGACACGATGGAGCTCTCATGTATATGATCACTTATCTTGCAACTGTATAAATCACACTTGACAGTCCTCAAAATCGAGGAAAGACTATCATTTTTGCAGGCACATGTGTTTGAATCAGGACTTGGGGCTATCCTATTCATAAAATGTCAATCAACGTCATTCTGTCCTGCAATTCTTTATGTCTGATCACAGTGGTTTAGCATGCACACACTATGCTTCTCATAGTATACTCTATTATTCAATCAGGCATAAACTTATAAAAAGAGCAGGGGGTTTCAGTATTATTTCAGCAATAGTATTATTAGCTGCTAACTGCTGTTTGGCCATCTGGAATTTTTCTATGTTAACTTGGTTGGTTCATGAAATATTCTATGTGCTTTTTTTTATTTGCATTGTTTAGACTAAATTTGTCTGTGTAATAAGAAAATGTCAGGTTACAGTCTGTTGCATTTAATGATAATGAAACAAGGGCTCTTTACTTTTAGGTCTCCATGTCTGTGAACATTAGGAAAGTACCCTTGCTTATAAAAAAAAAATATTGCTCTGAGGAAATAATACTACCTGAATTACATTGATGCTATTGTACCATTTCCAGAAACACAGGGGAACAGGGGGTTTTTTAAGTGGCAGGGAAAGACTGCTTTAAATTTTATTTTACTTATAATAATTTTACAAAGTTATGAAAACATTTCAATAAAATCCCTCTAAAAAACCATCACCAGGAACTTCTACAGTGTCCTTTTTCAAGGACTATGCAGGCGCCGTGCCTGATTTGAGTACAACACACTTGCAAGTCACTGAAAGGTTGAGAATACAGCCACATCCAAGAACACTTAATACACTATGTGATCTCTTTATACTTGAAGCAATGCTTTTGTGATAGCTCCAACTCCGATAACGGCAGACCACTTGGAGCAGTGAGGTGTATGCCAGTATTTACAACAAATGGCTGATGCATACGGAAACTGCTATCTCTGAAGACAGAGGTCCTCAGCAGCTCTATCTCTGAAGCTGCAGTCCCTGACTGCTATTGATCTCAGGGCCTCTGCAGGGCTGTATATATTCACTTCAAGGTTTTAATCAAACCTCGTCCACAGGCAGTGCTAAAATTAAAAATGGTACATCAGAACAGGATGACTTCAGATGCTAGTATTTTGGATTAAGAGGACAACAAAAAAGCTGTTAAGATTTTCCCTTTGCAGTGTGCTTCAATTTTAATTATGCTTTAAACATTGTCACACACACAGTTGTTGAGAAAGCCAGCTAGTATAATGTGGCATAAGTTTAGTGAAGTCAGCGGAACTGTACCAGTTCACACCAATAGGTCCAAATTTCATTATCTGTGGAGAATTTTGTCAGACATAATTTAACATAAATTTCTTGATATACATGCAGCTTCACTCACATTCTTTTGTTTTGCAATTTCTTCCCCACTATCGTCAGTGTTCAACTATATTTACATATTCCTCTGTCTCATCTCTTTAGAGTCTGAATAGCTTCTGTGCTGGATGTCCTGGTGGCTTGTGGTGCCCATGACCCAAGTTTCAACCTATGGGCTAGACTTTCTTTTGCTGTAGCTCTTGGCTTTCTCAAAATACTAACCCTCCTCCTAATCCAAGAGTTATGTCAGGGCCCCATGTGTTCCCAAAGCTAAGGGCTGCCTGGAGAAGAATTCCAGTAGAAGTAAACTTTTATAAGAGACTGAAGAAAATACTCCAGTAACTGATATCAAGATGGGAGAAGCAATACAAGTATTAGGCATCAGGTTCCACAAGATTTAAGGCCATCACTCTACATTCTACAACTAGCTGCAGCTGGTTTTAGCAGTCTTTGCAACTCTACTCCACATAGGAATCATTTCCTTGACATGAGAACATGACATCTAGATCACTTCACCTATTTCTGAACAGCCACAACTTCTGTCATAGAGTTTGGGGAAGCAGGTGGGAATTACATTAGACATATATTCAACAACAAATTTCTTCATTGCTTTAAAGATTCATGGGGGGCAGGGGGGCAGAACAAGAAGTCCCATGTATACCTTAACCCCTTAACCATTAACAGGTAATCCTAGTACAACTAAAATTTCAGCA
Organism: Cariama cristata; assembly: GCF_000690535.1. Lineage (NCBI taxonomy): Eukaryota > Metazoa > Chordata > Aves > Cariamiformes > Cariamidae > Cariama > Cariama cristata. Next base: position 27,586 of record NW_009622735.1, read on the forward strand.
AATGGGGAAAAAAAAATAGGCAAATGTCTAAATTTGTACTCTCCAGAAACAATTTATCACTCTTGAACCATGATTTACACACAGATTTGGGATCTGGAGTGGTAAGTTCATATGACATTCTTAATTCTAGTATGTTTTGTGATGCCTGCCTTTCATCAACAGAACCCATGCCAGACTGAATGAAACATTCCTAAAAATGTTAATAATAAACTAATAAGACCAGTTAACTAGTGTCCTGTCCATCAGGCCTTCCCTCCATTCAAATAGCAATCTTTAAACTAGGGAGATATTTAGCTCTTGTTTTCTCAAGCACAGAGTGGAACCCATTATAAAGCAATGTTGAAGACCAAGGTAACTTGGATAGTTCCAAATCCCTATTTCACAAAAGAAATAAAAAGTTTGTTCTCTTAAGAGGAAAGCCATTTTTTTCCATCTGTGGGATTAAAAAAAAAAAAAAAAGCCCAATGTATCCTTTAGAACAGTAACTCCTGAAAAAATCCTTGTACAGTATCAGAAGGCATTTAATCATGCCTTGGATATGTCCCATTGGGGCACAGATACATTTAATTTTTAGGGAAAAAAACGAATCATATTAAATATGATTCCAGGAAAAACATGTCTGATGCCGTTTCCATCACTGAAAATCAGTGATCTATATTTAGTTTATAGTTCCCTTCCATTTTTCCAGTATCCTACTCATTAAAGATTTAATGTCATTCTAAGTGCAGGAAGACTTGCACATAAAATGATACTTGGTTACCAGTGTAATATAACATTTCAAAAAGGTTATGTATTTGTTAACAGTTCTGGAACGTTTATCCTAACCTTTCACTCTTCTCTCATGCAATAGTATTCTTGCCTTTTCTGCATGAAGAAGCAAAGTGATTATATCTGTTCCCATGATACATAAAGTAGTTCTGAGATGGGGGTTTCTAAGGCTTATCATATTATTGTATGATAATTGAATCAAGTTTTTGCTAGGTTGTCCTGGTTTGGCTAAAACAGGGCTATTTTCTCCTTTCAGGAGTTTTTCTTTCAATCAAATCCCTTCTAAGTAACTGCACTTTCTGAAAGTACAGCTACATGTTTTTTTCAGACACTGTCTGCTTTTCAGGCCAGATAACGCTTGATGTTTATAAGTTGCTACTGAAGTGTCCATAGGATTGGTATGCAGAATGGCCCATGTTTATACTTATCCCCATGAGAACCAAGGCCACTGCTGGCCTTCTTTTGTTAAGTGAGTAAAAAGTCATAAGAGGGTCGCACCTGTGGAAGAGTGCAGATGGGACAGGTGACCAAAAACTGACCAACGAGGTATTCCATCCCATCCATGTCATCCTCAGTGTAAAGCTACTGGATCACGAGAGTCTCACTCTCTTCTCTCATGGCCAGCATCCCTGTGGGACCCTGCTCGCTCTCCTGCCTCCGACCCCAATCTGTGCATTCCTGAATCCGGTTCCTGTCAGCTGTGCAGTCCGGTCCAGGACACCCGGGTGCCCGCCTCCAGGGGCTGCGGCCTGGAATCCCCCTATCGTCATCGGGACACTCAGTATCGGTTTTGTATACTTTTTTTCCTTATTTCCACTATTAGTACTACTAGTATTAATACCTTATACTATTTTCCATTATTATTGTATTATTAAAGTAGTTTTAACTTCCAACCCATAAGTCTCTCTCCCTTTTCTCCGTCCTTTCCCCTCCCGGGGGGGAGGGAGTGGGTTAACAGGGAGAATCTGCCGCCTGTTTTAAGAGCCGGTCCAGCCTTAAATGGTGACATAGGTCCACACAGATCTTCTCAGCTAGGGCTTCTTCTCCCAACATCACATTTCCATGCCTGTAAAGCTTTTAAGCATAAGACCTGAAGAGATATATTAACTCCAAAGAGATATCTGTATGTCTAATGTTTTGCCCTTTTCTGTCAATGAAATTTCTTTCAAAATAACCAATTCTCATTTCTCATTTTCTTTAAACCTTGCTTAGTTTCCATTTTTCACTTGCTAAAATTTCCATAAGAAGGCCTAGACCATGGCTCAGCAGTTTAAAAGTTTTCTGCTCATTTGACTTGTAGCCTAGTAGGAATTAGAAAGGTACTCCAAATTCACTCCAATTGGTTTTCTACTGAAAACACTGGGGCTTAGCATAAGCAAAACTTCAGATAAATTGTAAATACAAATTAAATATACTAGCAGTCCAAGCTATACCTCTGCAATTCATCCTGAATTCACCCTGACAAGACGCAGGCAAAATATACGTTGACAGTGACTTCAGGTGTATTTTATACAATTTCAAAAATATTTGGCCCTTACAATCACTCGAAAAAAATCTTGTACTGTATTTGTTGGATTTTCCCAAAACCTTTGCACAATTTCCTTCAAAAAAAAATTAAACTTTTAATAGCATATTTTCATTGTAAATATTGTCTCTGTTTTTACAAAATACTTCCATAAAATAATTCCTACTTAAAAGCAACCGAGTGCTAGTTTCTGTAATATTTACTTAAGGTGAATTTTACTTATATCTTCAATCAGTCTTTAGATCTCATAGAAGCTACATCTACACTTGGTCTCAAGTTCTTCCCAAGACACATAAGCAACTGAAATACCTATTGAGCCAATTTTGCCTATCCATATCTACAAAGCAAGGTGAAAAGTCTGAGTTACACCACATCAGTAGCCTTGCAGAATTATGCATGCAAGATCATAGCCTAGAAAACCTAAACATGTAAGGGAGGTATGTTCTGCCATGCAGCTGCTTCCTGACAACTTTGCTTAAGGTCAGCAGTACAAGTTGTAGGTGAGCATTCCCACAGAAGTCATGCAAGAAGCAAAGGTTCAAAGCACAAAGTAGTGCTTGCACAGTCTTCATCTTGACAAATGTGGGGGTACATTTAGTCCCACATAGATGATTGTGTTGAAACCTGAAAGTCTTTTGTTCTTAAATCTATCATTTTGCTCAGGGGGTTTATTTTACACTATGTAAGACCTACTTTTATTTAAAGACACAGTGTGAAACAGTGCCTTGGGTTCAATAAGTAAGCTCTACAGAAATAATTAATGAATTATAAAAAAAGTGTAGCTGTAACTTATGATGCCATAAAATAACAATGTTTTTCATGATCATACATTGTAATAAGTTGAAGATACTGTTAAAAAAAAAGACAATTGCATGAGCCATTAACTTTATTCAAAAAACAATGGGGAAGAAGTCATTTGTCAAATACAAAAGCTGAAATGACAAAAAATGGTTCCCATTTCTAAGAGTTCTACAAGCACAGGATGGTTTTAAAGAAAAGGAATGGAGAATAGTCTAAAGATGGAATCTGAATACTTTAAAACATTACGTGAAGGAGAAGATGGACAGTGACAAATGTACTGATCACCATTTGTAAGAAGCACTGAAATGAACAGATGTTTTCAGAAGTTTATCAACTGGTTATTAGAAATGCATTAATGTATTCTGAAACCATTGTACATGGATTTAAAGACCTGTGTAACCTGCATTATTCATGCTGTCTTTGTTCAGCTTAACAATCACCTTAGATTGTTCAAAAATCCCCATAAGTAAAGTATTTCCAAAAGAAGTTTCCATTGTTTGCAAGCAGGTAGTTAATAGAATTTCCTAGACTTAGAAAATTGTTAGAAAATTCAACAGGTCCAGCTTTCTATAGAGATCTCTCTAAAAGGTTTCGGACTTTTTTTTTTGGCCTTTAGCAGTGATTGAAGCAAAGTCTTTCCTCACAGTGTTTCAGCCATTTGTCATATTTATTTGCATTTTTATGACAAATTAGCTCTTAAAGGAAAGGTCTAGAAGTCCTTATTTTTTTTAAATAAGTGAGACATGTCTTCAGAAGGTCTAAGCGAAACTGCAGTATACAGAGATTTATCATTTATGTAATGAATTTGAGATTATTAATGTCCATTCTGTTTTTCAAATATTTACAATAGTTTCCATGCAGATTTGCCCAAATTGTCGGGGGGCGGGGGAGGG
>NW_009622736.1:0-9229 GCF_000690535.1 Cariama cristata
ATACTGTGTAATGAAAGGATGTTACAGTTGCCTCGCATATTCTAGTTTATTGTTTACATTTAAAAGGAAGCAGTTTAAGTTTTTCAATCAGGATAAAAGTCAGAGTTGTGATAAAATAACTCTACAAAAGCTTGTTAAGTGTACAAAACAATCAATATTAAACCAAGATTCCATATTACTTTGCTATGTCCCGATGGCAGGAGTAGAGCTTTTAAAATGTTAAAAACTGAATTTGGTTTTTATGCCTTTGGAAGCATACCATAGCATACCTTGTGCTCTTCCACTTGATGCTTTAGGTCCTCTAGATCTGGACCTAAGGGCTCCGAATCGATTTTCTTTGTCCTTTCCTCTGTCTTTGTCAGCCAGTCAGCTAACTGGGCTAGCTGCTGATTCTGCAGATCCATTAAGATTTTATGTAAACTGTAAAACACAGAAATAATAATTTCAATTTATACATGAAAGAAAGCAACAGGTAGAAATACCTGCCCTGTATACTCTTAACTGATTTTCATGAGGCCTCATCTCAAACCAGAATAAAAAAAAACGCTTTCAAACAGGTAACTGAAAACTTGTTGAAACAGTTTTGAATTAGGCAGTGTTTTGAAACTTTTTATTTTTTAAAACCTGAATACTGCATACAATATACTGTCCATTAAAGATTTGGCCTCCAGTTGCATTTCTATTAGAACTGTTTGGGAGGTCAAAATTTCTAGTACCTGGTTTCTTAAAGCTTGTATTGTCTACTACAAGTACCTTGAAAAGTGTTCAGACAGCTGTACCTACCAGGTTCCCTTAAATTTAGGACATAAAACAGAAGAGAGTATTAAATTTTCAGTTACTCAATGGAGAACACTCTGGAAAATTAAACAGGAAGATACTTCCCTTTTGCCTAAACAAAGTACTTTGATAGCTCCAAAATGATCTGTTCAGAAATCTGTTACAAATCCTTCACTTACACTTGCCATCTTTAGAAATTCTCCAAACTTTCCCAAACAAAACCTTCATCTTATCAAAAGCATTTTTAAAATCATGTGTAAACTATTGCTGAGCGTTAGAGTTACAAGTAATTACCTGTATTAGCCATCTTTCACATAACATACAATTTTTAACTTTACTTAGATTTGACAGATCAAAGTCATCGTTCTCTGTCTCATCGAGCTTGGTGAAACCATTGTACCTTACAGTCTGTTACTTACATCTTAAGCACAACTCTCGCAGCAAAAAGTTAGTTAACTATTTTCAGAACTCAGCTTGGAGCTTTGAAAATCTGAGTTGAACTCTCAGAAAACTGCCATATAAGACAGCACAGTCCTACTCTACTCATTTCTCAGTTGGCTTCTTGAAAAATGTAGCCCAAATTAGAAAGCTATTGTGAATTTTGTCTCTCTGTGATCAACAGCACCTAGAATTGCCCAACTTCACATTGACATTTCCCCCCACAAGGAATATTTTAAAGTAACAAGTCATAAGCACGTTTTCTCCCACAGCACCTGCAGAACTGCAGACTGGCAGAAGTGTGATGTGAGCACACTGCTCCACAGAAGTGCAAGAGGTCTTGTCCACGACCAGTCGGACAACTCAAGAAATGCTCGCACAAATCCAAATATGCAGCTGTCACAATTCCAAGGTATGCTCAAGTAAAGCAAGTACCTCTGAGTTTGTCCAAACTATTTTGGCTTGTCCCAAGACAGTATGAACAAACCCAGAAGTGTTTGTAATTTTGAAAATCCATGTTTAAAGTCACAGGTAAGCACCACTCTGTATTTTCCTTGAACTGAATGTGTTTTAATAGTAGTGGAATTCTCCATAAAGTGGTAAATTGCATTAAGTTTTCCTTTCCAGCGGTACATTTATCACTCTGAGATGCTTTACTATAGAGGATTCTATTTGGGGAAGGGCAGGAGGAAGAAATGAAAAAACAGGCTGTTTTCCTTCAGCATGCTAATGTATTGCTTGCTAGAAGAGTCAAATACTTTCAATACATAGTGAATACATGGGAAATCCAATTTGAGCTGCTTTTGCACAAAGGCACTGCTGTGTTCCAACCTTCCTCTGACATTCTGACCTCCTAAATCACTTTTCAGAAGACCCTTTCACTTCTATAGTATCCTTTACCAGTACATCTTTCTCCTCTGTTGACTGCATGGTTTTCTTTCCCCTGTGCTGTTAAGCGTCGTACCTTTTGTTACTTTTCCTACTACCATTACAACAGAGCCCAGACAGCCTTGCTGTTCACATCTTCACAAAAACCAACTCTGTTTGGTTAAATAAGTCCCTGTTGACTTAGACACTAGATTACAGCAACGGGCTCTAATGCTTTAAAGACTAAAGTGACTAATTTATAGATTATTTTTCTACTTTTACTTGAATTTCTACCTTAAGCTATAGGACTTGTCCTTTTTTGCATAGTGTAATTTGTCCTCAGATAAAACCACGACAATATTTCCTGGAAAGCTAGGCTCCCACTTACTATTTTTATGGGATCAAGTTTTACAGGTCTTAAAGATCTGTTTCCCTTTTTCTTTTGTATCTCAATAAAGATTCTCTCCTTTGTAGCTAAATATTGTGTGATACTTGTTGAAACAATCAGAAAAAAGTGAAGTAGGTTATATAAATTTTGGTTAAAGTGTTATTAGTGTCCAAGTTGTTGATAGCTGCTGATTTGTGCAGCTTCCAGTCTCAAAACATACAAGCTTCCAAGTCAGTAGACATCAAGTTTCAGGTTAAAAAAGACCTGAAATGGAGTTTTGTTCACAGTGAAATGAAAGAAAATCCCAACTGTTAGTGAAGTTCAGGATTGTTTCAGTCAAACTCCACATAGGTTATGTTACCTGATATATTACTTACTTGCTTTGTTTTTCCATACTTGCTACCCTGAGACTTTCCCATCGAGAATTAAGTAGATTCATTTGTTCTTGGATTTCATTCTCTTCATCATCTGAAAGTTTTCCACTTGTTAGAAGTTGACTTCCAACTTGCAAAACATTGCCAACACGTCCTTGGTGAGCTGTTAACTCCATCATAAAACCCTGACAATAAAAATAAAATCCAGTTTTAAGTTTGATTCTTTGGAAGGAAAGAACACACTTTGGAGAAGTATCTTCAATTCCAACACTTTCCAAACATGATTTTCAACTTTGCTTTTTATTTTTTCAAGCCCTCCTCAAATCTTGTAACACAGAACAGAAATAAACACTTTCACTTTTTGTATAGGGCAAAAAGTTGTTTAGTTTGGAGAACAGAAGGCTGAGGGATGACCTTATCGCTCTCTACAACTACCTGAAAGGAGGCTGGAACGAGGTGGGTGTCATGTAGTAACAAGCGAAAGGATGAGAGGAAACACTCTCAAGCTGCACCAGGGGAGGTTTAGATTGGATATTAGGAAAAATTTCTTCACCGAAAGGACTGTCAAGCACAGGAACAGGCTCCCTGGGGAAGTGGTGGAGTCATCATCCCTGAAGGTATTTAAAAGTCATGTAGATGTGGTGCTTAGGGATGTGGTTTAGTGGTGGAATTGGCAGTGTTTGGTTAAGGGTTGGACTCGATGATCTTAAGGATCTTTTCCAACCTAAATGATTCTACAATTCTAGGGCACAGTCTACAAGTAATACCTTTAAATTATCCAAAACAAAATTAAAAAAACAAGGAAAAAAACTAGATATATCTTTGGTTTGTATTTTTGACCTTATTACAGGATACAAGCAGATAAATTACTACTGAAGGATTAGTATGAATGTATACCTCATGGGTGTGAAATTGTTCTTTAACAACTTCTACATCATTGGATATATCTCCTTGTGCTTGTAACGCATCTTCAGCAGAGAGAAGCCACGTGAGTACTTCTTCTAAAGCAGTTTGGTAGTTTTCAAGATCCATTTCAGACCCCATCCGCACAGTGCTAAATGTCTTTCCTTCAACAGTTCCTAAAAACTGATCAAAACCAAAATTGTAAGAGTAATGCAAATAGCATCTGTTCAGACAGTTCTAGAGAGGAATAAATAGAAAGCCATTGCTGTGTATAAAATATAGCTTTTTATAAAACAAAAAAAAAATATCAGATGGCTAATGTGTGAAAGTACTTATTAGAATAAAAGCAGTTAGTTGACCAAGATGAGATAAGCTTGAGGGAAATAAAAAATCTCATATTAAATTAGATATTTTACATCAGAATTCAAAATTCCTACCAAGTATTCTGAATAGCAACAATATTTAAATTATACCTGTAGAGTGCTGTTATACATGTTTTTCAATAATACTCTGATTTTTCATTTCTAGTTTACCGTTTAAGTATTTTCCCTTGGAAATGAGACAGAAATTTATTTCCCACATCAGTTAGTAAAAGTATATCATCAAAAAACCAGCAAGTTGCATGCTGACCTTGCACAGAATCTATGGAAAACACGATATAAAAGCCAGCCCTTTACACTACATGCAATGCTAGGCTTGAGCAACCCAGACACCCCATTTTGTGAAAACCATTCTAGAAAACTGAAAAAGCTCAGAAATCTCATATGAAACCTTAGCTTTTTAAAAACAAACGAAAATGCATTACTGTTGCCTTCTCTGTCCCACAAAGGCCACCCTTATGTCCATTGTTTAGAAGCCAGGTGACTCTTAAAAGCACAGAATTCACACTTCTGTTCTACTGCTTAAAGTCAAGAGAAATCAATGAGTATTTACGGATTAGTATAATAGTAGGAGATGAGGACAAACCCGAAGCAAGAAATGCAGATTTGCTACAGAATATATCATCCCATGATTTTTTCAAAAAGTTCAGAAGAAGTTTAGCTACTTTGCTAGCAAGTTAGTATAAAAACAAACTCTTTATATAAAAATATGCTGATGCTTTCATAAAAAAATGATACCAAGGCACTTCATGTTTTGTAGTTGGCAGAAATAGTCTCTACTGACATACTTGTGCTAATAAAACACTCAAAGCAGCTTCTAAAACCTTTTATTGTAGTTTAGGATGAAAAGTCAAAGTTTATCACTAGAACCGAAAGCAGGAAGTGTAATGGATATAATGTGATCACTTAAAATGGAATTTTCAATCTTCATCTTCACAACAACAAATTAATTTCGAATTGTACACATCTAATAATCACATGCAGTTTACATGAATCCTTCTGTTATATATGTGTTAGGCTAGCAAAAACACCAGTTGTAACTTCATGACCACCTGTGCATGAAAAACAATGTTCGGTAACTAAATCTGCATCAGAAAAGCAGGCTTGGAAATCTGATGAGCTCAATAGTTTGTTTTTTTGGTTTAAAGAAAGTACTCTCTTACAGAAATATAAACAATGAAGCACAGAAAATATTCAACATATATTACTGCTGCACAAATTAATATTTGAATTCTGTGCAACTCCAGATTTTAAGTAGTATACAATGTAGTAAGAAATTACACCCAACTACATCACATTTCCGCAGCAAGATAGTTTTCTGTAGTATACAGTCTACTGTGGAAAAGGCTAACTTTATCATTGCTTTTGCGTACGTACTGTAGCAATAGTGCACAGAATATATCCACATCTGATACACCACAGAAAAAAAAGACGCTAAAACAGCTGAGTGAGACTAGGATATCACGTTTGCAGAGATCTGTGATGATCTCTGTCATCTGTTTGAAAATTCTCCATCTGAAAATCCTTCTTTCTCTAGATCTGATACAGAATACTGTCTCGTGTATGACAAGTGTTTAAGCACCTCCTAACAACTCTTTTTCTGAGGAACAACTACTCAGTATAATTTTCTCTATTTATGTTGACTGGCATTTTCACTGCTTTCTCTCACGCTATCACAAATATTACATGGAATTGCGTTGAAAAAATCTTGGACTCATGACCTTCAATGGCAAAATGGTGCAGACTAACTTCTGATCCATTATAACAACTCTTGAGGAAGTATAAAGAAAAGCAAAGACTCTAAAGTAAATGGAAACCAAAAGAGGTCCTTGGCAGGTATTCCAAAGTGTGTTTTCATTCAAAAAATGGTCATTTTGTGACATAAGGAAATCAGAAAAGGGCTAGAGAAAGTATAGCTAAAGGACTTTGTGGACTGGTGTCAGTAATCCTTCTATTTGGTAGAGAGAGGAAACTACAACTTTTTCACCTTTCCTCAAATCTTACAGCACCACTGCCAGCAGAGAGTTGGGATCAGTCATCAGTTGACAAAGCAGAGGAATGCGTATCAGCTGTGCTTGAATTATAAACAGTTAAAAAAAGAAGAATATATTCCTTTATGGATAGCACATTTGAAAAATTCTCAACAGCTGAGGCTTAATAAAGTCACTATATCATTATGCCTTCTCTTTCCCCATGCATTTTGGGGAAAGGAAAAAATAAAACAAAGAGAATAATCACCAGAAGGCAAAATAGTAGTAGCACCTTGTTATTCTAGAGCATATTGAGCACACAGAGTATTTACATTCAGATTTGACAGTGACATAAGCAGGGACCCCCCGGGATCGTCAAATGAATTAAAATAAATCATCCTCACTGATTTCATTGATAAAAATCAAGCCATAGTTACACACTTTCAAAATAGTGCTGAAATTCCTTCTGCATCTTTAAGCATTCTCTGTTAATAAGCCAGAGTAGAGCAATGGCCACCTTGATCTGCATCTACACAAGCAGAGAATAGTCACATTGTAGGAAGTCTACAAGCAGAACAAGTCTGCCTCAGAGTCAACAGTTGGTTTTGACTTGACAAAATATATATTTGAAAATTCACTGTTACACTCTATCTTCACTACTTCTGTCAGCTCTCTGAAAGTTAACTGTACACCTCTGCTCACATCCTGCATATGGAATGAAAAACAACCACTCAAATCAGCGGAAGTTCAGACTGTTGGCTCAGTTGCAAATGGAACATCAAACACTAAGTTACATCTTCACACCTGGAAGTGGACAACTACTGACCAAATGACCAGGCCACACACTTTGCATTAAAAAGCAAAAAACAAAGTGTCTCAAAGTAGTACTCATCTACATAATGATTATTCATCTCATAATACAAACCAAATTTACAGCACCAACAATAACCCACATTGAAATAATCCACAGAATACAAACAACAATAAAAACCTTGAATTTTATAAATCATAATGAAAGGCAAATCTGTTTTTTAAAAAAAGCAAACCCAAATAAATAACCAAACAACACAAAACCAACACCTCCTGTGAGTGTTCTCATTTCTGAGTTAATATGAAATCTTTTCAGAATTTCTAAAATACTGAGGAAAAAGTAGAATTTTAAGGGATTGCATATACCACATTGAGAACAAAGACACAGAATTATTAACACAGACATCTCATATCAGTTACGACCAGTTTCTAACCATAATTTTTAAGAGAATGAAAAACAATTAGGACATGCTGAAGTTAAATTGTTATAGCCATTTATTGCTAGGAAGGCTATACTTAGAAAAAAAGCTGCTTAAATATGCATGCAGTTTCATTCTTGAATCAAAAAATATTCTTAATAAAGTATTTAATGATTATGCAAAACAAAGTTGATGGAGTGCAGTCAAAGCAAAACATTTACAGAGAGTAATCTACTGAATAACAACGCGTGCATGATAACACAATGTTAAGGGGAACAATGACATGAAAAATTCAGATGTGTGATAGAGATTGCATCCCATCTAGCTAGGAATCAGCCAGCCAGTCAGCTCACAGACCATTTTGAAAAATAGCCAGCCATTTCTGCATGGAGAATAGTCCTGGTTGTTATTATGGACTGATGTAGAAGGAAAAAAATGCTCTGGAGCCATATATTGTCCTCTAGAATATCTTTTTTTTCTTTGCTGCTATGCATAGAAGAATTATATCTAGATGAAAAGATGGGAATTTGAATTTTTACACACTTCACCATCTTCTGCTGGGGTGTCGCGGCTGGAAGACCCCAAGGAGTTTTAAGCTTTAATTTAAAGGATAAAGAAAGAAAGTAAAAAGCCTTTGACCTTTAGAAGCCTGGAAAAATGAGGTATGCCTGGCAGCTGTATGAATTACTCCACAGAATTTAAACCACAAACTTGCAGCTGGCTTTGTGCAAGAAAGCAAGGGGAGGAAGTGTTCCTCACCGACTACTGCATTAAGTTCCTAAAAGGAGGAGAAGGATTGGACACACGTTAGTAAATTCTCCAGAATGTTTCCATTAATTCATAAAGACTGCTTGGGAGTTTTAGGAATTAGTTGGGCAGTTCCAGAAAGCAGTTTTGCAATAAAGATTTAGGGTTCATTCCAGCACTCTTACTTACATCACATATTTTCTTGCCAGTCTCACTGTAAAAGATGCAGCATGTGACTTCAGACTTTTAGAGCTTTAAAACTCAGACACAGGCAATTTTAAAGAAACACCTTTTTAGTAAAGGCAAATTTAAGTCCAGAGTACTCTTCTCATTTTGAAAATTCCCTTTGCAGGATTACAGCTTCAGAAAGTGGCACACACTATTCACCCTGTAACTATGCCTCCTGCAAGGTAAGTCTGATACCGTTGCTTATTCTTTCAGTTCCTCCAAGTTTCTCATTACAAAATCATATTTTATGTGTCTTTAAAATTGCCAAATTATAACTGTTAAAATGTTAAATGCCAAAACGTTCTTTGCAATAATCAAGACTACGTTTTCTTAATAGATAACTTCAGACAGACTAGTTCAGTCATTTCTGGTAAAACTAAGAAGATACATTGGTCAGACTGATACTATAATGTTAAATATTTCCTCGTTCTAAATGAGGCTGGCATTTTCATTTTATTAAGGATTTCAAAATTATTTTTACAAATGAAAACATCTTGGGTCAGGAAGATGCTTTTTTTTTGGCTGTTCATATGAAAATCCACCCAGGTTTGGCCTTACCATAAATCTGAAAAATTGCAGGCTTTGCTTGCTCAGTTGAAACAACCTAGATTTTTAGTACCTGTTTTCCTCAGTGGTTCCATTTGTACTTCAGATGTTTCCCCCTGGATGAATTAGCCTGTCCTTGCAACTGCAGTTCTGAGATGCAGCAGATTATTAGTCCATTAAAAATCAATAGAGCTTAGGCAACGTGCACATTGAGAGGAAAAAACCCAGAGCCAGGCAGCACTGGCTGCATGTTATGATGAAAGCACATTATAAAGGAAAGAAAATGTTGGAACTACTGACAGGAAAGGGGTAAAAGAAAATTAATTTCTTCAACTACTATATTAAGGTACAGTCGGTACAAATAAAGACTGAAAAAGACAAA
>NW_009622737.1:0-12107 GCF_000690535.1 Cariama cristata
ACTTATGTCTAATACATTTGCACATAGATTTCAGAACTGAAAAGAGAGAGAGGATGATGCATACTAGCTTTCCAAAGCGTACCGGACTTGTTCTCTGTCTTTATGCTATCTTGATCTATTCAGCGTGACTGACGTTTTAGTAACCTTTACTTTACATTGCTGCAGACTTAAATATTGCTCAACTGATATTTTATATGACTGATGTTTTAGTAACCTTTACTTTACATTGCTGTGGACTTAAATATTGCTCAACTGATATTTTATACACAGACGATTAAGTTATCTACCTGAGCAAAGACTTCAAAATCAGGCCTTTCTGATGGTATTTTTATTATACTAAGCAAAATGCTAGAAAGACAAGAATTGTTATATTAGATTGATTATGCCTATGATTAGCTCAGTCTTGCCTCCAATGCTGGCCAATATAGGGCACTGACTGCAAAAGAGTCGGAATTTTGGATCCACTTTGTAGACAAACCAGAGCGTTACCGTGTTAGGCTCCAAGTCTTCATTTGCTATATAGGTGAAAATTGTACATTCTTAAAAAAACCTCCAACATTAATGTAGTATAAAGCACACTAAAATATATAAAAAGGCCAAATTTAGTTCTGTAGATAAAACCAGAAAAAAATAAAAAAGCCATCTCCTATGTCCGCTTAGGAGTGGCTGTCTTCCAGGGGGCTCTAAAATCTACTTCTCAACTATTTACCAATTCTGCTTCTAGATAATGGGAGTAACACTTTGCAGATCAAAAGATGGACTGGAAGCCTACTGAAGAAAGAAGATAAAATGGTACATAGTATTTGTCGTAGAAGAGAACACTATAGCAGACTCAATAGGCCCTGAAGAATCCAGTCTGTCAACAAGAATGAACACCGAAAGGTCATGGCTGAAAAGAACTGAGGAAGGCTTCAGAGAAGACTGTTCATTGGAAGTACATGTATTAGAAAAGGCAGCCCTCTCTAAACTAAAAAGTGGAGCTGTACAGCAAAGTCTGAATGTCTGTGTCTGTTTTTGAGACTCCTTTAGGCTATAACCATGTTAACACAAAACTATCAAGTTCTCAGACCCAACTTGTGAGGAAGATATCTACATCATTGTCTTGGTGAAGTCAACATTAGGAGCTCAAATAATGAACTTTTGTCACAACTGCTTTAAGTGCTACCTTCTGTGAAAGCCATTGTGCTGTCAAGACTTTAGTCCTCCTTTTCCATGATGCTTATAGGTTGTTCCCAGCTTCTATGCATGAATTGCCTACAAAGGTATGACCCCATTTTAAGACACCTGATCAACTGAATTTATTTCAGTTTTCTACTTTTAGTTATAGCAAGAGCTACACTAGATTCCACATTACATCGTAGCATACTGTATTTCGATATATTTACTATGTTCCATAACTCAGTCTTTCAGCTTGATAAAACAAACAGAAGATCACTGAATTGGAAAAATGTACTGTTTTGATAAACCAAGCAAAATCACAGTGCATATGAGCAAAAGGAGGGTAAAGGAAAACATGACAAAGGTGAACATCTTAATTATTTGCAAAAGATGCTAGTTCTACATAATAATGTAACCACTTACACATTCGAAATAAAGTGTTTCTCAAGAATTCTCGTGGCAGCCAGGAAGATCCCTGCTGCAGGTCATGTAAAACAGTACAAGAAAAGAGTAAACAAACCCAGGCATAGCTTGTCCCAGTGAAAGGAGATGGGAACATTTTGCACAGAGATTACATTTTTATTTGATGAAAACTTCAACAGTGGTCATGGTATCAAACTGTTTAATGAACTGACTGGAAGATTAGCTTCAATGCTATGGCTTTTAATA
The DNA here is from genome assembly GCF_000690535.1 of Cariama cristata. Taxonomy (NCBI): domain Eukaryota; kingdom Metazoa; phylum Chordata; class Aves; order Cariamiformes; family Cariamidae; genus Cariama; species Cariama cristata. Next base: position 1,828 of record NW_009622737.1, read on the forward strand.
GAAACTTAACCTGCAAGTTAGAATGTCTGAAATGAGCAAGACAACTAGCATATTTCAAATACCAAATTAACTCTTATTTAATTAAGTATATACATAAGTCTAAAACAATCTCATAAAAATCTACTGAAAGTAGGTACTCTCTGTATTAGCAGAAAAAAAAAAGGAGTTATTGGTAAAACTAAAGCTGACATAATTATGTTTTTCTTATTCTTCAGTGTTCTGACACAAAGAACAAATCCATTGCAGATCACAATGAAATCAAGACTTCACAGGTGTTCACAGAAGTATAAGGAGAAGGAACTCTTCCAGAAACTCCTGGTTTGCAGCCAAGGTATTCACTGACGAATTCAGATACAAATTCTTTGTTTAGTTAATTCAAACCTAGCTCCCAACATCCAAGCTGCTGGCCATCCAGACAGTATGTTTGCGTCAGTAATTCCTTATGATGGGATTTCATACATTAACAGAAAAATACTCATGAAGCAACAAATACTAGGAGCTGCACCCTGAAAGCAAATAATTTCGAGATCAGAGCTCAAATGCAAACCGGCAAATTTCAGGAAAGAGATTATATTTCTCAATGTGCTGTTGATAGTGGTTCTCTATTTTTTGGCTTACGCACAGTAATTTTCAAGAAATAACAAGAACTGTGTTGTGTCCTGCCATGGCTTTTGCACACAGAAGCTATGCAAACTACACTGCTGGCAAGATACATGCAGTAAGTAGGAATGAAAAGATGGATATTTGGCAGAAAGTCTCTCTCATCTGCAGGAGAAGTTATGTGTCCACTTCACATTCTCTTCGTTAATAAAAACAGATAAAAGGACTTTACAACTGTGCAGGTTTTCTTTCCAGTAAGTGGAGGGCATATGAGAACACACATGATTTTAAAATTTTCTGAGAAAATGTACAGAATATCTAGGCTTTGCACTTGCTAGCTCATTCTTAAATAGGTTCTATGCCCAGTTATCTTAGAGTCAAAGGGAAAAAAAAAACCACACCAAACTTTAATGCTGTCACTATCTACATCCAAGAAGTGCTTCCGGAGGACTACAAGTACTTTTCAACTCTTTTTATTTTAGTCTCCTGACTCAAAATTTAATTTCTCTTGGTCCTGCTGTTATCAGTCTTTGTAGATGAAGCATAGTGACAACATTCTGATGTTAAGAAAACAGAAAAACCCTGTGATCTAATAACAACATAAAGAACAGTTATCTTATTTCAGCTCATGACCAATGATTAGTTCTGCATCTCTTCTATATTACAGAGTTAGATTAAATGCTAAGTAAATATATTTCTTAGTAAGTTTTAATATCAAGTGACAACCGGATGATGCATAAATAATTCCAAAAAAGTCTTAACTAAGTGAACAGTGTACCCGTGGCACAGCATACAACTGTTGGTAATGGCAATTATTATCAAGCATAGTAAAAAAGTAAAAAAAAACAAACCAACAAACCCATCTCACTGGATTCGAAAATATGGAAATGATTTAGATGCTAAGTTTCCCAGTCAACTTAGGAGAAGAGTCACTGTCACTCTGTTGTATGGTAGCTTACCTCAGAAGAACACCTTTCATACCAGAAGGAAGACAGAATCACGTACAAAGAAAAATTTTTGTTAGATGAGGAAATAGATATACAAATCAGAATTAATATCATGTTAAGCTAGTTTAGGTTTGAAATGAAAGTTAGATAATTCTAAGTTACGATTCCCATAATTAGAAATTGCATTTCCCCATCTCGGTCATGACACTGGATAGCATCTGCTTCCAGGATTTTCATAGCAAACAGATGAGGAACTTCTGCTTTAAAACCCACCTGTGAACTTCTAAAACATAAGACAATACTATGCCTTTTATTTGCTGAACTTTGCTGGGACACAGAGGAGACTGAAAGGTACGGTGTCAGTAAGAGCTGACATGACTTAACCCAGTTTGAGTATTTACCCCATTGTAACCTTTTGTTTAGATGACTTCAAGGGCCCAAACTCTTGTCTTCATAGGTAAGTAAGTATAGGGCATTAATGTGAAGTGATCTTCCAGAGCAGTCTTTGAGTGCATCTGCCGTTTGTACAAAGGTATGTTTGTAGAATGGAAAGGTTTCATGCCGCCTTCTTTTGCTCTGAACCTGTGCTTTTCTCAGCCCTGAGGAAGTGACCTGGAAAAAGTGAACTTGCAAAATATGGGGAATAAGTTTTTTATGATGCAAAGAACACAGCATTAATAAAAGTAGAACTGCCAAGTGGTAAATAAGCTTTATGAGGAAATCATACATATCTTGACAAAACTCTTCCAGACACAATGGACAAAAACAGATAATGAAAACCCCAACAGTCAGTCTACCTATTTTGGCTAATATTGAGCCTGTTTTCATTATGAACAAACCTTTAAAGCAAACTCTGCACTAAAAGTTTTAAAATTCTGTTAGATGAGCTAATTTTTTTTTCAGTTCTCATTCCTGATCCTTTATAAAAATCAGCATAAATTAACTTCATACCATGTTCAACAAATACGCATAAGGTTGATCAAAAGAGTGTATTTTATTTCTGCATAAGCTGCAGAATTCTTTTGGAGAGTATATTCTATTTCTGCATAAGCTGCAGAATTCTTTTGATTACTTGGGCATTCTAAGCATTTGAAAATGAAAGATATTTCACCCATCTTCCCAAATAGGAGACAGAACCTTTGACACCAATGATCTAGGGAGGTGCACAACATAAATTAGGCAGGTTTGTTCCAATAAAGTGACAAATTCCTTTTACAAAGCTGCTCAGCCCCAAGCAATATATAGTAACTAGCATAAGAGGTACGTAATACTTCATCAACACAAGGAAATCCAACACTTTGGGTTCCATGTATAAAGAAACAGTTAAATACTTAAAACCATTCATTCCTTAGCCTTTTTATGCTAGCACTTTCAAGAAAGGTGCTAATCTGTATTAAATCTTCGGGAGACTTGTGATGCACTTGTTTAGCAACCATATCACTTCACTTACCTACTGATATTGTCACACAGCCAGTCTAATGCTCATGGCTATAACAAGCTATCCAGCTTTTCTAACCCTTACTTCCTCGTCTCCTAAAATCTGCTCTGATTTTGAATTTCAGAACTTTTTTTGCAATAGACAAATCCTATGCCTTAGGGCCACTTGAAAATCATCTCCACAAATACATTATCTAATCTTAGGGCAGGATTGTATATATTGTATTATCTTCATAAACTTGAAACACAGTAATCAGTTCATATTATTTAAATTAGCTCAGATTCTCAGATGAAGTATAGCTTATCTTCGTAAAGAATATTTTGGTTTGTCCTAAATACGCTTCTTGCTATTTCTGAGTGACCGCCCCTTCTTTGTACTTGATGAGACAATCGCTATTCATTTTCTCCAAACTAATATAACTTTTTTAGACCTTCATCTACTCCAAGTTGTCTCTTTTGCAGACTAAAGGGTGTTAACCTACCAAGCCTTCACAATTTCAGTTGGAAAAAAGCAGGATGTACAAAGCTGGTCATAAATAAGCTACTTAATGCTGCAGTTCTTTGGGGATTAAAATCAGGGGTTTTCATGCCAGAACACTCTACAGCTACAAGACTGTCATACCTAGGAAACAGTCACCCAAATAAACAGCAACCTACTTAAAATGTAGTTGAAAGAATAATGCAGAGCATAAACTTAAAACATCCTTTAAAACACTTCCTTCAAGTGTATACAGATAAACATCACATCTTCATATTTGGTTGACATAGGCAAATTTCTTACTAAAGTTATTATTAAAGGGTTAACAAGCTTACCGGTCTGTTAAAGTAGAGGCTAAGTAGACACTTTTTCTAAAATTGCAGAAGTGTATCACAAGAACTTCTAGATTTTAAATACACAACTGGAGTATTGGAAAGCTTGTTTTTAGCAGGAAATATTCTGATGGCAATGGTGATTAAATAGCTTGCAAATTCTGGCACTTCTACTGTCATATTCCCTTGAACTGCTGACTCGCTACTTTTTCCAGAGTATATGCCTTTATAAAAGCCATGGTGATAGACCAGGGAAATTTTCCTTGGAATAATAACCTGCCCCCCTTCCTGCCCCCAATCCAATTCTTGATTGGGAATTCAGTGAAGATACAATTTTAAAAAAGGAAACAGAGTTGATAAGGAGAAACGAGGAGTTATCTAAATGGTTTCTGTAAATGAAAACACATTTCTGTTTGTTCTCAATTTCACAACCAAATGGCTTGTGGCAAATACACAGCATAGATAAAAGTCCATAATCCTTTTAATAACAATTTGCCTGCTGTTTAAATCCATTTTATTTTTTTGGTTAACTGAAGATATTTTGGAAAGTATCAGAAAATTGTAAGAAACTAATTACATTGTTTTGTTGATAGAATCCATTTTTTATGTCACAGGGTGTGAAACTGCTAAAACACTAAAGCTGGAAATTCAATAATGATGGAACACAGAAAAAAGAACTCTGAAAAACAAATTAGGGTGTTCAATATCATCTTCATATTCTTTTAGTTAGTATTGGAGAAAGGAAGTATTTAGCACAGAAATCCAGTTTGGAACAAGTTTTCAGTCTTCAGTTAGCATTTAACCTGAACAATATTCTGCAGCTGAGATGATCTTGCACCTATTGTACAGGTTGAGGTAGTTTTGCACCTACCACAGCTAACAGTTTCAAAAAAGGCACTGAAGTGTCTGCAGGAGATAAAAGCAAGGAACTTGGCAGTTTATCACTTGAAAAACAAATCTCTCTTTGATAGTACAAACTAAAAATGTTTCATTGGAAGAGAATACTATATCAGAAAAAAACTAATGTTTCAAATTCTGACTTAGCAAGTCACTGAGATTTCTATCAAATTCATATGTACATATTCATTATACCTCCTGCTTATCTTGTTGAATTATGCCCTTAGAGGAATTAAGGATTTAAATAATCGGTAAGTTTTTAAAACTAAACACCTAGTGGGAACATCTTAAACCAAAAACTTGTAGAACATACAGCTTTAAATGCTGAAATCTTTCTTCCAAAAACAGAAGGGAAAGAATCATATCATAGAGAGTATTTGGGTGGTAGAGGACAGCTCGTAGTTACTTAACAACTTAACTTTTTTCATCTTCAATAAACAAACAAATCTACCAAGAAAGCCAACTAGCAAGATGACCCAAAACAAAGAAAAGTAGCCACAAGTATCTTCAAATGTATTTTTTTTCCAACAATAAAATTAGAAGGAAATAGAGAAGCTGCTCAATTCTAGACTTTGGTCTGATCTTTTGATTTGCTTCATTATGCAATGTGTTAATTATGTCTCATCTCTCTAATATTATTTTCTCAGAGGTTTCTGTTTTAGCAGCTAATGAATTCTGTTTCATGAATCTCATTAAACTTTGTCCTAACTTTTTTCACCAGATAGGCAGCATATGGCTTCAGTATGGACTAATACTTAACGAATCCTGTTTTAATTTTCTCCCTCCCTGTACTAGTTAACAATCTATGCTCAGATCAAATTTTCTTGAAATAATCTGTTATTAAAAATTAATCTGAGAATCAAAGTTAATTTTTTCCTAGAATCTAATAAGGCAAACTGGTTATGGCAATTGTTCAATACTAAACTAATTTGAATTACAAAGGATTCTGAAATTTCCCAACTTGGGTGTCCAAATGTAGACAGCTTGATCTATGCTTAGGTATCTAAATTAATGGTTTGGCTTATCAAATATGCCAAGTAAAATTATTTTCTTGCCTGATAAGGCTTAACTAATCAAATCTTGCACAAACAATATTTTTGAAGAGTTTTAAAGGTTCTGAAGGGTTATGGAAGTGGTAAATACTTGGTTTCCATTTCACAAATAGCTCACAAAAAGAAGAATGTTATTTTAATGTTCTTGTACTAAAAAGTAACATAATAGGTGGTTTTATACTCCAACATAAATAAAACATTAAACAAAACAGTAAAACCACCCATAACATCAATGAAATTGTCTTCTAAAAACCAAAAACATCCAATTCAAATGAATAATGAAAGGCCTCAGCACAGTTTTTATGCTTACAATATTTACTTATAGATCATCTAATTTCCTCCTAGTGCTAATGTGGAAACTGGAAGCTGCTATCATACACAATCAATAATCCTCCTAGAAGCTTAGTGTGAGATATGGGAGACATGGCCAAAAGTAGTCAGCCAGAAACTAAATTCATTTGGGTTTTTTTGGTTGGTATTTTTTTCCAAAGGTGAAAGCAATACAAACATTTCCCAGCATTCCTCATTTAGCTTACTGACTTTTCCTCTTGAAGCATGACGTTCAAATCTCTTAAAGCTTTGTTTGACTGGCTGGATCTTATTAACATGATTTTAACTTGGAGAAAAAAACAACAAAACATTTTGGAGTTCATGATTTCTGTGAAGTGTGTCTCACAACACAGAGGGCAAATTCAGCTTATCAGTCTTTACTGCTATTAAACATGGTTTAGGCCCAGAAGAAGGTTGAGTCATTTTGTCCACCCGGTAAGAAATTATCTAGTTGCATTAGAAAGCGGAATTCCAAAAAAAGATCACATCTGATAAAAAGTACACACATTCTTCCTAGGAACAGCAAGAACCAGAAACAAGAAGATTCAAATATACAACATGCTGCACATTTTAACTAGTGCTGTTCTTTGACAATGTGATAAAACATCCAACTTTTGTAAAACAATTTAACTGGACCTCTGAAATATTAACTACAGAGTCCAGCCAATACTTCCCACTTTGTATTCTTGAAGTCAAGTCTAGAGGGCTACTCTTCTAGAAATGATCCAGCCTGACTCATTAAAAAGATAATATTTTTAGAGAAGGATCAGAACGGTCCACCATAAAAAAGTTGCATCAATCATCCCCAAGAATGAAAGCATCCAAAATCCTGAAATTACAACTGGAAATTTAGCTCTAGTTCCATTTTTAGGTACATTAATAAACCTGGTTTAGGCATTCAAATAAAAGCAGTTTTCAGAGGTGAAAAGATGCAAAATCTGAAAATAAGTATTCAGACTGAATTTTTGGCCTTTCTTAGCATCAGAGCACTGTTGACATCTGATGGAAAAATTACATTTCAGTGATAATTACTTCCCTGTTATTCCATGGATTAGTTCAGTTCAACGGTATTACATATTTGCCCTTCTAGAGGCTAGCGACAGATTAAAACTTCTCCTTGGTACTTTTAAAAGTTGCTTGTAAATCTCTCTGGATCTCATGTTTACACAGTATTTGCATAGCATGCTCACATTGTGTTTGTTCTCCGACAGACAAATCTCTTGTCATACAATCATTGTTACGGTTTTGTTCAGGAACCGTTTTTTCCCCTTGAAGTATTTCTGTATTCATGGTCATTTTGCCTAATTTATGCAAAGTTGTTTAAACAATGTTTTTTCCTCTGTGCTCCAAATCATAACTTACGTCTATCCAGCATGGATAGCACTGTGTATCAAATGCAGAACTGTTTGTCTTTCCTCTCCTATCTGCCTGCCTGCCCTCCTTTCCTTCTCTTTCTCTCAAAAGTAGTACCGCTGCACAAAAGTATCTGCTACAGAGTTCCAAAAAAGCCCCAAAAAAGTAAAGCGCTACAGAGACTTTGGGAAGACACGAAGTGAGGTAGAAGTTATCTCAATCTCAGTTTGCAGGCAAGAGCCACTCATTTGGAATGGTTCCAATGACAAGTCACAAATTATATCTTAATAGTTTTCATTTCTCTGAGCAAAAGCCAAACATCTTTCAGAGTCCAAATGTCTTTCATATTGTTCTCGTATATTGGCACTATTGAAAAACCTTTTCAAATTGGTCATTCATCGAGTATAACTGAAAAGTTTCCCAGTTAGTTACTCTTGTTACAGGACATGAATTACATTGAACTTTGAACTGTTGGAAATTTTAAACATTTTATCTCTATGATCACATCTTAAGTAAAGCACCTGGGCAGACTTTAGAAAATCATAAAAGAAATTTTTAATTAAATCATGTCTTGTCACTAACTTCTTGAAAGGGAGTAACCTTTCATGAAGGTTTTTAATGGAGATTTTGCTAAACCACTTAAGAAAATCATCTCAGAATGAACACTCACTATTTCTGTGGCAACCCACCATTTACGTGATTACCCAGAAGAGTATTTTAAACACCTCACAGACAGAAGCTGGTAATGTATTCCAAAACAAGGAGCTTTTTACTGATGGCTGGCAGTGAAGTGTGTTCCTTGATACCTATTTTAACATCTATAAAAATAAACTTTTCCAAAATATTGAAAGTTAACAATCTAACTCACAAATTCATCGTGTTCAAAGAACTCAGAACAATTTCTCAGCAGGTTTAAAAAGCCACAGAGCTCCTACCTTACATTAAAATATCTGACCTGTTAATACACTTCATTCATTGATTCAAAAAAAAACCCCAACCATATCTTTGTTTTAGACCTGAATTTTCCACTTTCTCTACAGTCACTTAAATGTCCAAGTTATTAAAGTATGCATCCAAGTGTTGAGTGATACATCTGTAGATACATGTAAGTTCTCCCACCACTGGGCTATCCAGAAAAATAAATATTAAGCATGATTTCGAGAGCTTTAAAGCCAAATGCAAGGACAAATTCTTAGATTTGCTAAGAAATTATTGCTTTAATTTTATTTTCTCAAGTTTTAAACAGAAGCTGTGCATACCCCTTCTCCCTGCAAGGGAAACTCAAACACTAAAAATGAAGGGAAATACTCAATAAAAATTGAGCCCTAAGAAGAAGGTAGCCTATTCTCTTGAAATAGCTAGAAGCCTCAAAACTTGGCAATACTTGTAAGAGGAGAGAACTGCAAAAGATCAAGTTAGGAGATTACACCAACTACTTGATACTAACTTCAATCCTGATTAAATGGCAAATCCAAAAATCAAGAAGGGACAAGCATTTCAAAAAAATCAACATAAACTAGTAATCACTCAAAAGTACAAAGGACTAATCAGAAGAATCTTTAAATTTAGTAACTGAGCTGTAAGAGTGTTTCATGCACTGGGCATGTGCTGATTCTGGGGTTTTTTTTTGTTTTTTTAAAGGGGAATGGCCCCCTTTACTGGGGACCTTTATATTTTATATAAATCAAATAATGAAGGAATCTGTCTGCATTCCCAAGGATGGACAGTGTACAAGAAGGAATACAGATGAAAGTACAGCTCTGAACAGGAGGATCAAAAATTGGAGGCATTTTTTATTTATCCAGTGAAAACAGGTTTGTAGTATCTATTACACTTCATTAAAACTATTCACAGGACAAAAGCATGAGATGCCCTGCTGTTTCTCATTATTAGGAGAAGGCTAATAGCTATCTTCATCTTCTGTTGCTCACTCAGATGCTGCAATTATCCTGGCCTATAGGACTTGAAAAAGGATATCCATTCTTTCAGAAATCTGAAGCACAGCCTACTAGTCTGGATAAATACACTGCTTAAAAATTGACCAATCCAACCATAATTGTTCAATTTGCTGAGCAACAAAAAGATCTGAAGCTGAAAATAAACATTTGACTCCTGCTTTGCTGTCTTTTGTACACTCTACCAAGGAACACAATAATGGACTGTGTGCCCTCAACCTAAGCTTACATATGTCCCTATAGCTACTCTGCAATTTTAATCCTTCACTTTTACCTGTGAAGATCTTCCACTAAGATTTAGAAAGATCTCAAGACATTTGTTAGTTGAGCTTTAAAATGAGATTGCTTAGATTTTCTAATAAGAGAAATAAAGGTTAAGAGAGAGAACAAAAAAAAAAAAATAAGTTCAGACTGCTTTTCAATGCTGAAGTGGTAAAACACAACCTACCAAGAGATGTCAAAACATCCTGTTCCCTGAAGATGTCATCCAGATATTGGATAAATCACCCACCCTGGTCACCTCTTAAGAGGTAACAAAACTTCTTATGATTAGTAAAATCTTCAGCACCAGATATTTCATGATAGCTAACTAAATTAAGTGATACTGTTGTCTTGAATATAAACTCTGAAAAAGTTGAAATATTGAGAGAAAAAAAATATGAGACAGTTGCTTTAATGATGTTATTTTTAACTCAACATTTTCTAAATACAATCTGCCCTATACAGTTGCTTTGACTGCAATTTATATTAATGAAACATTTCAACAACATACTGCTTTTCGATAAAAAAGCTTGTAGTTAAGAGCATCAAAGTAATTAAAATGGAAGTTTCTAGTGGTGGCCTGAAGAAAGCTTTGTTGGGCTGCACCCAGTAAAAAGATGGAGAGGGTTTGGGTGTGT
>NW_009622737.1:12138-16933 GCF_000690535.1 Cariama cristata
TGTGTGTCCCCCCCCCCCCCCCCCTTGCACTGCAATAGAAATAAGCTGTCATGGTCAAAAATGTCTTTGGATTATAAGTATTACTTCCCCCCCCCCGAAAGATAATTCTCATCCATATCAATAAAAATTCTCTCTATAAATTATGAGCAGCCTCAAGTTAACTTCATGTACCATAAAGACTAAATGAGAATGCTAACTGGCAAGTACTAGGTATCTTCATGTCTTAATTTAAAGTAATTTGCCTTCTGGTTGTATGGTCCAATAAGTGACTTAGAATCAATTTTATAAGGCTGCAACAGTGGTTTTGTACACTACAGGTCTTCAGTTCCTGATGGTAAGCTGAATTTAAAAGTGATTGCTACTCTCTTGTTGTGCAAATCCAAGTAATATTGAAAGCCAGGGTTTACGGGCATTATTTTGACTGTGTATTTAGGAAGCTGAATTAAATCCTGTTTTTATTTTTAAGGATTCTGTGTTTAATTAGCACATACCTTTTACTAAACTTAATTATGGGGCCATGCCATGTTTGCCTGCCTTTCAAAAACCAAGGCCTGAAATGGCACTCCACTAAAGAAGTTTAATCTTCTGTTGCACCTTTAGTTTAACAAACTTGCTTTTTGGGGACCTTGCCATAAAATATTTTTGTTTATCAATACACCACCATTAATGGAAAACCAACCCAACTTTGTTATCTTGATCAATGTTTACCTCCCAATAGCTTCAGATATAGTTTAGTCATTCTGAGACCCCTTACCCTTCCTTGCTGACAGCAGGACAGTCAGTATAATTAATTATCTTTTCTTTACACAAAGGACAGCTGCCTTATGATGAACAAGGCATAGGTTTTTCTCTCTTAAAAAAAAAAATAATTCCTGACTCAAGTTTTTCACTGTTCACATAGGCTCCATAGTGAGGGTGTCAGAAGTCATAACATAGACTGGAAAAATTAATTTCCCGTTGTGGATACTAATAAATGAAAGTATACAATTAAATCATATTATAACTAAAACACATCTTTTCATAGCAGTGACAGAACAGAATTTGCAGGCAATAATTCCAACACCTACCCCGTTGCCTTGGTCTTCACTGTATCTTGCTTGCTCTGCTGCTTTCATTCTCTACTTTAATTCCCTTACCTGACTGCTTTCCAACAACACAACACAACTAGAGGTACTGCATTGTGTTCCATTTCATTTCTGCTAACATCACAGCTGTAATCACCTTTTGTGAAGCCAACTTGACCATCTTCTTGGATTCCCCAAATCTTTGAGATCTACCGCAAAAGGTTGGACTGTCTAACTAACGCCTTTTAGCATTACCGTCTGACATCTCCCCTTTCATAACTCTGAAATCTTGCACATCTACAGCTTTTTCACGCTTTTTTTGCTCCTGGTTTGTTAACCAATATTATAAAATCAACTGCTTTCTAAGTTCAGCCTATTTTTCCTATGTATTTGAAATCTACTCTTGAACAGTGATAAACAAACCATTACAACTACATGCATAGAATACCGTGCCATGGTATCTCTTACGGATAAAATATTTAACTTCAAATGGCAGAATCATGAAAGAGTTATGCAGGACATCTCAAATCAGTTTTCAGTACTGTCTATGTAAACTGGAAAGTCTAAAAATAATTTCAAATACATATTTAGATAATGACTACCTAAGGGCAGATCAAGGTTGTCTCTAAGAAGGGGTTTTTAAAACGTTTGTTGCATATTTTAGTAAATACCTTGAACTTATTCTTTTACACGTCTTTTCAATTATGAGGCCCTTGCTGTATACGGCTGTGCCATTTAGTTAACTACACCATTTGGCACAATCTCTGCTTTTCTATTCTGTTGTCAACCAGACAAAAATTCTTCCTGTATTTTAATTTGCCAGTTTATTTTTTTGCAAGGCAAAGAAAGCGTTGGCTCTGTATGGTTATAATTTACCAGGCATGAGAAAATGGAGGTAGCAAGGATGAATCATGACATCTGCTATTCTCTCACTTAATAAGGGAAAACCTTAGGAAGCATAATTGGGCAATCCTTAGACAGAATGATCAGTGATTCTCCAGTATGTCTAATTAAACGTTTACTAAGCCCATCAATAAGAATTTGGATGTACAACATACTGAAAAGCAGCAACACATTTAGGTATCTGTAGAAAATAATGTTAGTAAACTTTTCCTCTTTCCTTCATGAGATAGAAGAGCTGTTGAGATAAACATGGGAATTTCATTGAAACTGGGAATAAATTTAATCTTCTATCTGAGTTTCCCTGAACCTGCTTTATGTGTGCAGGAAAACGGCAGTCACTGTCTGCAGGGTAAGCAGAGTGGTTGCTGCTGACAACAGCACACTACAGCTGCTGTTAGCAGAAACCAGGATCCATGAATCCAGCTACTCAGCTGTACTTGAATGGCTGACAACTGCCTGTGTAAGATCTTAACAAACTTTCCATATTTGATGTGATAAAGATATCGCACTTTCATTTCTGTGTGGAACCACCTCTAACTGTAACAAACTTAACCTAGGCAGATTTAACTCCAGTTTCAAAGGTAGTTCTCAGGAATTTCTACATGAATTTGGAAGCAAAGTGATGTTTGTTCTTCTATTTTGGTGCCCAAACAGTTATAGTTCAGAACTGGGGGTATGAAAGAGAAGAGGAGAGTAGCAAAGATGTGAGAACTGAGGTTTGGATTAACTGTTACTTGCAACTGGTATAAAATTGATTCAGTCACCAAATCGTTTAACTGGAAGATAATCTGAACTGTTTGAATAAATACATTTATTCACAAATATCTTGAAAGTATTTTAGGTGTATGTCTATTTCAATTTTTCTGCTTTGCAAAGCAGAAAATGGTTACTGCTTCAGTAGGACACTTTCAGCTAAGAAAAGAACAAACCTGGCTTCGTTAAGATTAATGGAGTGGGGAAACAATGAGCAATGAGCAGGGAGTTGTAGTGGCTCTCCTCCACATTAGCATCAAAAGGTTTGCTTACTTGTAGTCTTGTAATTTGGGAGTGTCCTGTAGCTGCATATACTACTGAAGGTTTTCCTCAACTGTACTGTTTGCCTGAGCTAGGCTCTTTATCAGTGCAAGTTTCCCACTGCCTCAGATACAGCCTCCCAGAGAGGGAGCTCAAATAGCACACCAAAGCCCCAGCTTTGAGGAAGTAGATTCTATTGTTACTTGAGTGTGAAGGAAATGACAAAAGGAAGAAATTGTTTTTCGTGACTTGTTCTTTACTACACCAAGAACTCATTTTAAATAATCTCAAGAGTCATTATTCAAAGTGGAGCATTTGCCTTACAGTTCCATAAATACTTTTCACACCTACAATTTGCTCCAGTCAAAAGTTGTAATAAAGTAAATACCATTTTAAACTTACCTACTGTACTTTGCTACAACTGCATAATGCTGAAAAGTTCAGGTAGGAAACTGAGAATACGTAATTCTGATCTAAGTGAATCTTGTGAAAACACTGGGGAAGGTACTTCAGGAAGTAATTTAGTAGTCATCATGTAGCAGAGATTGGAATAATTATCAAACAGCTGTATGTATTGCACAGACTTTACTTAACGCTGTGATCAAGTTAGTATGCTGGTGGCATATAATGTACTATCAGAGCAGGCATCCATTACAAATCTGACAGTACTTTCAATCCAAGAATCACTACACAACTTGTAATATCAGAGTTGGTGTCAACTTCTCACCTTTTTAGGAAAGCTGCAGAAGTGAACTTGCTCAGTAGGGTATGGTTGCATGATCCAGTTGCTATCAAGGAAGCCTGTTACACTTAAGAACTATCCTTGAAAGCATCTGAAAGGGGTTGAGAAATCATTATGATGTCTACCCATTGGAAAAAATGAAGCAGCAAACCTAACTTCTTCAGCATCACTAATTTAGAATAAGCCACATAGGGATGACGACAACCCAAAGGAAAGTTTTGCTAACATGGCGTAAATAAAACATACTGTTTAGTTTAATTTGGTTGCCTTAGCTTTCTGTCATATTGTTTGCTAGATTGCAATACAGTTGCTAAAAACCTTCTCCTAGATAACCCAGACGGTTGGACATGAGGGTTTCAAAGCACCATAGCAGGTGTATGCATGCAACCCTAACATACAGGATTCTATACGCAAGCCTTCAGCACCTTTCACCACCACATAATTCAGGGTGAGTGACGGGCTAGTGCTCAAACTTCTAAATTAACTTGTTAACTTTAACTCTTTTCTTTTAAACAGCTCTTGAAAGATTCTGCTATTGTGGTCATTACCAAAAGTGTAAATTAACTTGTAATTAAAACTACACCGAAAAATGACTTTTTCTTTCGATGAGCAAGTAAATAGAAAATCTGTTTGGAAATACCGTATCAGTTCATTTATAAGTTAGCCAATAACACACCCCACTTCATAAAATGCTTCATAACTATCTGAAGAGCCCTGTATAAACATCGGTATTAGAGATGCCTTTCTGAAAGCCAGCTGCAATTGAGTTACAGTATTTTTTGCTACATATTTTGTAGTGCTTTGCTTTTGATTAACAAGGCAGAGTGCTGACTCTGTTTAGCTGCTTACATCAGCCTTCTAGCTTCTGAATCTTGCTGGGAGAGAAGGAGGGAAGGAGCATAGCTTTCAGGACTTTCTCAAAGACCATAAAGAACTATAACATCACTTTTCTTTTTCCTCCCCTAAAAAAGCCCCTAACACTGCGGAAGAACTGCAGTACCTTAGACTTTTGATTAAAAAAAACAACCAACAGAATACGGTCAAACATTTTGAAAAGTCTCCACAAAAGGCG
>NW_009622738.1:0-1006 GCF_000690535.1 Cariama cristata
CCACCCGCTGTGTTCCTTGGGGGGAGAGGAGTCAGGAATGAAGGCATAAAGGTGGGAATGGGGAAAAGGGGGTTGGAGGGAGGCATTGTTTTAGTTCACCTTTTTTCTCACCTGTGGATCTATTTTAATTGGCTATAAATTAAATTAATTTTCCTCAAGTCAAGTCTGTTTTGATTGTGACGATAATTGGTGAGTGATTACATTGGGTTTGCATGGCGAGGTTTTGGTAGCACGAGGGGTACAGGGGTGACTTCAGTGAGAAGCTTCTAGAAGCTTCCCCTGTGTCCAATAGAGCCAATGCCAGATGGCTCCAAGAAGGACCCATGGCTGGGCCAGGCCGAGCCCCACCGTAACATAGTTAAGAAGGGGAAGAAACAGCTGCTGCACAGCAGGTGGAAAAGAAGAGTGAGAAAATGAGAGAAACAACTCTGCAGACACCAAGGTCAGTGAAGAACAAGGGGGAGGACATGCTCCAGGTGCCAGAGAAGAGATTACCCTGCAGCCCATGATGAAGAGCATGGTGATGCAGGTTGTTCCCCTGCAGCCCATGGAGGTCCATGGTGGAGCAGATCTTCACCTGCAGCCTGTGGAGGACCCCATGCCAGAGCAGGTGGATGTTCACGGGGTCACAGGTTCCTTCAGAGAAGGACTGTCTCCCATGCTGGAGCAGGGGAAGAGTGTGAGGAGGAAGGAGGAGTAGAGACAACATGTGATGAACTGACTGCCCCTCACATTCCCTGTCCCCCTGCACTGCTTGGTGGAAGGAGGCAGAGAATTCGGGAGTGACGTTGAGCCTGGGAAGAAGGGAGGGGTGGGTGAAAGGTGTTTTTAGATTTGTTCTTGTTTCTCATTATCCTACTCTGATTTTGCTTGCCAATAAACTAATTTCCCGAAGTCAAATCTGTTTTGCCCATGATGATGATCACTGAGTGATCTCTCCCTGTCCTTATCATGACCCATGAGCCTTTTGTCGTATTTTCTCCTCCTGTCCAGTTGAAGACGGGGA
>NW_009622738.1:1037-26242 GCF_000690535.1 Cariama cristata
GAGTGGCTTGGTGGGCACCACCTCGCCAGCCAAGGTCAACCCGCCATAGTCATCTCCCCATCTTTATCTCAACCCATGAGCTTAAGAGGTCTGCTTTTTTTTTGATAAATACAGCACCCCTGATTTGCAAATACGACCCTAATGGCAAAATTTTGAACTCTATTTGCTTTAAGACTGGCGAGTAGCTGTCTGAATCAAAGCTGTAAATATTTTAAGGCTTGCTCCATCCTAATCGAATTATAACATATTATGGCCAGATACTTAAAATTCTGACTATTGTTCTTTTGAAAGATATAGATGGATCAGGAGGCCTGTCCTAAAGTATAGCTGAGGCTTTTTAAATTTTAAAGCCTCTTACATGGAGCCAGTAGGAACAATACATTCACAGATGCATGAACTAATGCAGAGTTGTGTTCTGCCCACTAGATGTCAAATGCTGCAGGTGCTCAAAAGGAAATAAATAATAAATCGCAGTTTGCTAGTTTTTTGTGGAGTTTTTTTTTCATACTAAGAAACTCTTTGAAAAATAAATGCCTGCATATAATTGAAGATGTTGCCTGCTCTTTTCATATACCTGTAGTAGAATAAAAGATCTGCAGGGATGATTAATAAGTAGCACTGTTTCTCAAGCACTATCTGATTAACAGCATTCCCATTTACACAATCCTCCACTTGAATTAGCAGAACAGGGTATTGTCAGTGAATGACAATAATGGGTAGCATAAAGAAGTCAACTCTTTCCTGCAAACATATGCTGATCATCAGGAACGTATTTATAATCAGCTCACTTATAGTCTGTGTTTGCACAAGAGAGAAGACAGAGGGGGGAGCCCAGACATCATCTTTACTGTGTTTATTCATTACTAAATTAATTCTGTTACTATATGAACAATGCAGTTATTTCAAAAGCCATTCATGTGGGTCAGTAAGGGGGTGTCAGCTAACCTCAAGCAACCAAATGAGGCTTCTAGCATAGGAGATGATGTTCCTCAGGCTAGCCAAATTATGCCTGGCAGGCCCGTCCCTCCCTTTCTTCAATGGCTTTCTATCACAGCTGTCTATAAAGGAACCTAGAACAACTACAGTCCAGACTTAACATCACATTATGTGAGTCCAATATACCTGAAACACATAAGCCTCAATATGCACTGGAGGGATTTGGACTCCCTGATGCTGTGAGTATCTTTGAAAAGCCTGCAAATGCTTATAGCATCCTTCAAGATTGCACCGAACAGAACTGTTGTAATGGTCCCAAGGCCTGTTGGCTGAGGGAGAAAAAAAAGATGCGTAAACATCTTTTACCATGACTGACTTGATAAGAAAAAATAACCACAAGCAAGCACGTAGTATATTTTTAACCTCTTTTTCATGCATTTTTACAGAAGGGAAAGGAGGAAGGACTTCTATAGGTGTAGTTTCCTCTCAACTACTTTCAGTTGGGTAAATGCTGACTAACTAGTCCAGTGTACCAGGTAATAAAGAATACAGGAAGATTTGGGCGAAGATTCATCCCACTTTTTTTTTTTTCCTATGACATATACATAAAAATAAAGCAAAAGAATGATGTTCTTGATGCTTGGATGTCATGTCCATCATCAAGAATGAGGATCTGGGGAACTACAGGTTGGCTGGCCTAACCTTAGTCTCTGAGAAGGTTATGGAGCGAATCCACCCAGACACAAATTTCCACGCACATGAGGGATAAGAACGTAACTAGGAACAGCCAACGTGAATTTACCAAGGGCAAATCACACCTGACCAACCTGGTTGCCTTCTGTGGTGACTGGCATGGTAGACCCGGAGAGACCAGTCAATGTGATGTCAATCTGGAGATACAAAGAGTGGTTGGATGGACTCCATAATGACCGGAAAACTAGGCTGTATTGAAAAAATAGCTGGACAGCTGGACTCCAGGGGTAGTGGTCACTGGTTTGAAGACTTGGTGGCAGCCAGTTCCTCGCAGCATGCCTCAGGGATCTATACTGGAGCCAATACTGGACAATAGGATCGAGTGCACCATATTTACACCTGTAGAGACCAGTGGGCGGGGAGAGGAAGGGGGATGGGGACACAGCTAATACATTGCAGGGCAGGGCTTCTATTTAGATAGACCTTAGTCACAGTGGCATTACTAAGTTACAGAATCACAGAATGGTTGAGGTTGGAAGGGACCTCTTGATGTCATTTTATGCATCCCCTCCTGCTCAAGCAGGGCCACCTAGAGCAGGTTGCCCAGGACTATGTTAATACAGAGAACTACAGTTTAAGAGTGCTGTGTCGGTGTCCTTCTATTCTTGTTTCTACTTTTTGTTTTCCCTCCCAATTGATTTTCTCATGTCTTTTGAGTGGCCTAGCAACACTAGGCATGTCCTGAAAGTCATGTTTTAAAAATATACATGTTTTTTAAAAAAGATTTGAAAGTATTTATTTTAACATGAAATAGTAACTCTGTTCCCAATACTTTTTCCTGCAAACCAATGTTTTTCTGGGAAAATTTGAGTTTCTGAGGAGTATTGCACCAATGATACATTTCAGGCTTGTTTTCGCTCTTCTTGGGTATACTGCAAGATGATCTGCCTGCATCACCTCTTCCTTAACACAACAGCATTTGAAAGTTAGTGAATTCCTTAAATGTTAAGAACCACAGAAGTATGAAGTCTTAGATTTCCATTAGCAGAAGCACTGCATATTTTCTGTTTCCTAGTTGAAAGATTTCCTGCAGCTATTCCAAAGGAGAGAATCTTATTCATACAGCTCCAGATAACTAGGTAAGTACACTGGAAGTTTTTATTTTCCTTCTGTGTAGCATCTAATGGTTATTAGTGGGGGCTGGATAATAATATTTTTGACACTAGACTGAAAGAGGAAATATTTTACTTCCTATTGTTCTAGTATTTATGCATAGAAATTCAACTGCTTTTTATAGTCTCTAGACTTTCCTTCAGCCAATCCCATCTAAAACTTTCCTTTAAGCAGCAACTAATATTTATAGCATAACCATAAATTCCCTTTTGTACAAGTCCTCTCAGCCAATATTCTAGCTAATCCTTAGATTTAAGACGCTTACAAACAAACAAAAACATGTAGCCACGTTTAACAGAAGGCTCTGGAAACAAACACCGAGTATGAAAACATCCTGATAAATACATATGCTAAGAAGGCTACATCACAGAAACCTTTGGAGCAGAAGCCAACAAAAGACAGTCTGCCTTTCTTTTCTGCTTACAACTTTTGTTGAAGAATGGAGAGAAAGACAGACAGACAGCAGGAAACAAACATGGTTATGTACACATCCTCTCACCCACTCCCACCTATTTGGAGGAGTCCCCTCTATTCTGTGTAGCAAACCACACCTGCACACGTTGCTATGAGAGCTGTCTTGTGATTTTCTCTAAGTATCTCTTTATTTCCAGCTCCCATCAATTGCTGATGTTTTCAAGGTATCAACAAAACTAGATTTGGCACAGAAATAAAGAGTGGGATTCATCACACTTTGCTTCAGACATCTACGGTTTAAACATCCAAATAAGTTTAAGCACCCACATGAGTCAAGGGGGAAGAGCCAGGTGCTTTCAGAGGGCGACTCACCTGATCTCAATGTACTTCTGTCTGAAAAAGATGAGCCATCCCTTGAGCTTGTTTCTCTTGTTTGACTATAAGGGAAGCCTAGGCAACCAGTAAAGAGTTTGTCACCTGAGCTGTAGATACGTAAATCAGAACTGAAAAATCCAGCCTGCTTCTTTAACAAAGTTTAGAGATTTCTGTTAACCTAATAAGTAAATGTTGTTTTTCAAAAAGCATAATTTGCAAGTTAATCACAGCAATATACAAGACTTCTAAATGCTGCTTGCATAAGGAATGTGAGTTGTGTTGGTATGTTAGCATCAGTAAATATAGACTTCCCACCACCTTCACCATTTGTAAAGGCAGTAAGACATGCATAATATATATATTGTATACAGAAATGCAGAATTCATCCATGTTAATAAAATGTATTTTGATCATCTTAACTCTCAAAAATTACTCTATTAGCCTGTAAATCAGAAAAAAACCCACCACTTTGTGATGGTTAGATTTATTGTACAACAATCATTGATTCACAACTTTCAAGCTCAGACACAGTTATTAGATCATTCAATCTAGCCTGTTATATAGGAAAAACAACAGAAGCCCATTCTTCTGTATGTAGCTTGCTGCTGTGGTTAATCACTCTCATTTGAGCCTAATTTCTTGTTTAAAACTGCAGGGCTTTTACACTCAGAATTAGTTCTTACTTTTTTTCACTACTAGATTAGAGTCATTTAGTACTTGTTATTTTCTCCCTGTGCAAGCAATTATAAACCATAATCAAGCTTTTTAAGTCTCTCACAGTAAGAGACCATCTTCTGTCCTTTGAATTATTCTTCTGAAAAGCCCTTAACCAAATATATTAAATTATGTACACATGCATATATATACTATTCAGGAGTACGCAAAGTGACTTTTTAAAGGGATATTGATTGTGGCATTTACAAAAGTTATTTGCTTATACCTTTGAAGGAGATCATCAAAAATTAATGAAGTTATTCTTACTATGTGAGGGATTCCAATGCCAGACTAGCTAAACAGAGGTAGAAAAAAAATATTAGTTACCATAGACCATGCCTGTGACCTGTTTTTGTCTTACCCCTCTGAACTAGGATACATCATTTCAACTAACACCAAATATGTCTAAATTAAGAGCGAACTCCAGGGAGTAATTGTTGGAATAGTCTATACCAAAAAAAAAAAAAAAAAAAAGACATTTTAAAGATTAGCAGCTATTGCATGTCTTCCCAAGCTAGCTCAGGGTAGATACGCTCTGGAATATGGAGACTTTCCTCTCCCATTCCAGAATTTGAAATCCAGAATGGCTTTTAGTATTTAGATGGATTTTTAACAACCTATCTTCCCCACCCCCTATCCAGTTTCCTTTTGTGTAATATGCTTATATTATTTTTTCCATTTTCATTTCCTCAAATCTGTAATGACTGTAATAAAAAAGTAAATGCAACTCATGATCACCACCATAAAACATACCACAAAATTTTACCGCAATCCCTTATGCATTTATCTCACAGTTCTTTCAGGAAAGGTAACTGCCTGACGATCATCTCTGCTTTCTTGACTTAGACTTCCTTAATTCTGTCAGTGTTAGAGGGACTCTATTTCCGATGTAACAATAATATAGCCTTTAAGTGAATAACAAGAAAACCACACACGCTTTTCTTATTAGTAAGTTGTATGAGAAAATCATCACTAGAATACTTTATATATCTAAGGGAAATTCTATTCAAATCATTTCAAGTTAGAGCCTCACGTGCTGTAAAAAAAGTGAAACTTACACTAAACAGAATAAGGTTAATTTTCACATGTGGATAATTCTGATCATCATCATTAGTCAGATGATTTCCAGTATGCACGTAGGCAGCATTCACCATAGCTTATACTTAGTCTTCTCATTTGCTTTCAAGCCTGTAATTAACTATCCTGAAACATCTACTGAATTTTTAAACCAGTAAGTATTTGTGATATAAACATTGCAAAATGATTTAGTAAAAGCCCAAAGTCCATCAATGTACGTTTAGCAGTATAATTCTGTAGCAGCCTTACTATCTGAAGCAAAAGCATCTTCATCCATGGATTTTTGAACTGGTAATTGCATTATCAGAAGAATGAACTTGGAGACAAATGTGTTTTCCTTTTTTAAAATATATCCTTATTAAGAGTAGTGAATTCTGTGAGATGGAGTCTGCATGTTTTCTCTCAGTAAGAAACACACAAGAAACAGCTACCTCCACATTAAGAAATCCCAACTCTTAATGGAAGAATGAAGAAACAAGACAATTTATCAAATGAATTAAAAGTGTTTCAACTTCGTGAGACGTTTAGGGCATCAGGATCTTTCACAAACAGATCAACAGCAATAGCACAAGTTACCAATTACTCTTTCGCCATAGAAGACAATGAACTATTTGAGTTCATAGGCTGCTGCTTGAGTAAGCATTTGGAGCAGTTCACTGTGTTTTACATAACGAGGGAGGGAAAAAAAAAAAAAAAATCAGTCAATAGAGGCCAGTAAAATAGCCACTTCCCTTTATCTTCACAAAGGGGTCAGCATTTCACTTCAGGTGAAAACTTACTTTGATTCTAAATTTCAGTAAGAATATAAAGATAAGATTGTTTATACCAAACAGTTCAAGGCATAAAAAAAACCTGGTTAAGTGTTTAGCTTTGCAAAAGCAGAAACTCAACTCCAAGAACTGATTTACATTTGATTTCTCTTGGGGTAGTAAGAGTAGAACCTTATTTAGTCAGGCACTCTAGCTCCGTAGTTTTCTATCTTGAAAGAGCATGAGTTATTTTGATTAGTGGATATCTATTTTAAGGCTTGCTCCATCCTAATAAAACTATAACATATTATGGCCAGATACTTAAATATATATATTAAATAAAAAATACATATCTCTATGGATATATATGATAAATTTTGTCATAAACCTTTATTAAATCTAAATTATTTTAACTTCATAGTTTTCAAGTACATCTTTGACTGAAAAGAGGAAGTTTCTAATAAGCCTGTTCCCTAATTTTTAAGAATGTTGACATTTCATACTTTCTTAATACTTTCCTAATGAGGAACCTCAAAAAAGAACTACACAGCAAAGCAGCTTTATTTCTGCCCTCGACTACAGTTTCTAAGCATTTTTAAAATCCAAGTTTGCCAGAGATGTTCTCTTGACTTGCAATCATAGAGAAAGCCTGTCTGAAGAAAAGGGTCAATGCACTGCAAACTCACTGAAGTATCTGAGGCTGCACAAACATTTATCATCTTAGCAATATGTGCTTTAACACTAAATACCGTCAATAATTTCCATTACCAAAGGGGCTTTTCTCTCCATTAAACAAATGCAGCTGTCTTGAACAAAATTGCTGAGCTTGTGAAAATAATTCTCAGCCCCTTCATCCAATTATCTTTTTCATAAACTTAAAAGTCAAAGATATTCTGATTCTTGGTGTGCATTTACTCAGCTGCAATAGTACTGAGGTTCTTGGACCTCAGTAACCTGGAAATTCTAATACATGTTGGTCCTTCGAGCACACAATTGTGACCCTGCTACAAAAAAAAAAAATCCAACTATAATGCTTAAATTGTTAAAAAGACTGCAAAGTTTGTGTGGAGAAATAGAAGCAGAACCACTTGACCAGATTTGATACTATTTTATCACCAATCATTATATATATTTTTTTAAGTTTAACTTTGCATTTTGATCTTTAGAGTTCCTTTGCCCAGAAGGATGAAGTTCCAACTTGAAAAGTATGCTCTGCAACACCATTTAGAAAGACATATGATCTCAAGATTTAATTCACAGTCATAGAATATTATTTTACATGATTATGTACCTCAATGTGGGGACATCCCCACAGCAGGACAAACACCATTGGAAAGAATGTGATGCAGACTGGACAATTCATTTGAAGCAGCAGCCTCATGTCCTTGCTCAAAACCTTTAAGTAAGGCAATGTCACATAGAACTGGTATCACAGAAGAGAGCATCAGGACTGTCCCCACAGTGTAGGTTAAAGTCACCAACGACAGCACAGGCAGGATGCACATACATACATGGTCTCTTGAAGTGAATGACAAAACTATTTCAATGAGACCCAAGTTTCACTCAAAACACAATCACAAGAAATATAAAAATCTCTACTTAGTGATAATGAAAACCAGCAGAAATGAACTCCAGGCTTCAAAGCACAGAAACAATCAGTCCTTAAGTTTTTAGTAGAATGAAGCAAAGTACTGGCAAGACAGCTGGATA
Organism: Cariama cristata; assembly: GCF_000690535.1. NCBI lineage: Eukaryota > Metazoa > Chordata > Aves > Cariamiformes > Cariamidae > Cariama > Cariama cristata. Next base: position 8,879 of record NW_009622738.1, read on the forward strand.
GTCTGCAGTCAACCCACTTCAACTGGATCCTAATAGTTCCTGTGTTAGGCCACTCAGTAACTCGAGAAGATCTCTGAAAAATTACTGGGTTTGCTAGACAGCTCTGATAGTCACATATTAAAATAAGTCGTACTAGCAAAATATTTTAGTATTGACATTAAGAAGCTCTGTTCATGACTCCAGAGTGGAAAGCTTCATAATTCACTCCTTAAATAGTTCATAGCACTCCTCAAATGAGATTGTGTTGGTAATCCTTGTGTCCGGTCCAAATTACAGCAAGTGAAATTGCATTCTGCTTATCTAAATTCCCCTCACAGTATCTATATACAAGTTTTATACTTGGCTAGCATTTAAAATGTTAGGTGCTGTTCCACGCCAGAGGTTCCTGCCTGTCAATCTGAAGGACACCATTATTATACATCTCTTGCACTTATTCAAAGGTTTTTGGATTTTGCTTTTACTTATTTTTAATAACTACTATCCCTTGCTGTGGAAAGCATTGCAGAAATGCAGTTGTGGTACAGTGACAGATGATGGCAGGGAAAATATTTCCGGATTGTGAGATCAACTGATGAAATCACCTTAAATATTTGAAGGATAAAACCAGACTTCTTACTTTGTCAGATTTTTTTTTTCATCTATTAAAAATGATCTCTTACTCAAGGCACTTTGATCAGTGCCAGGGTTAACAGGAAATCTTGATTTTCTCCACATCCCCATAAATTTCAAAGCCATTCTTCAACAGCCAGTATATGGTATTAGAAGTTATGAATACATGCCGAAGAGAAGGCATTTGGCATGAAGCTATTAAGTGATATTGCTTATTTTCAAAATAAAACAAAACAAGAGCAATGCAAATGATGCTTTTCTTGGGATGAATTTGAGATTCAGTCAAGAAAAATGCATCTGGTGGAAACATAACTGAGGAATGCGACACTCATCCTTTGCAAGCAGTATTTAGGAAAAAGAACACAGGAAATTATCAGAATTTTATTTCTGTTACAAATTATCACAATCACAATTAATATAAAACAGAAAGCACTGAGGGAACCTAACTGTTACATACAAGATTTATTAATGTGTAAAAGCCTCATCCAAGACTAACTACTAGAAAACCTGTGACTGTATATTACAGAAAACATTCTATGCATCAAACACCAAGTGAAAGAGAATAAGCAGCATGGTATAATTGACAGGGATTAACACACCTTCATGTTACACAAGTTTCTGAAGGAAATGGAAGTTGGAGTATCATCTGTACCCAACAGTCTTGTTTTGAGTAGACCTGTTTACAATTAGCTATTAAGAAAAGCTTCAGCAGAAGACACCTATCTTCACTTTAACTTATCCATGTTGTTCATACATTAGACAAGCTATTTCCAAAAGCATTTAAATTCTAGTCATGAGACTTCACACTCTGACACTTGCTGAATAAGGCTAATAAGTCACTAAAGGAACATGAGGTTGCATTATTGCTTTGTAAGAGGAACTTAGATGAAGATTCTTTATTGAGCACCAAATAAAACATTGTCGCATCACTAAACAATTAAGAGTTTAAATATACAATTATTTTTAAAAGTGTATACTGTTATACACTTTAAGGCTTTAATACAAGAAATACAGAAGAGGATTTTCACACTCTGTAGCCTGTCTCGTTGTCTAGGCACACAGATAAGTACAATGCTCTAAGCAGTCTGTAATTAACATGGCAGAAGTTCCTGAAAAAGAGCAAAATACAATTTATTTGTATACATCCTGAGACTAGTGACCATGAATCCTCTGAAGACTGCCAGATTATAAGCAGTGGGATCAGGCAATTATGCATATAATAAATGTATGTAGATTTATGGAAACTATTGCAGAAACTATCATTGAAATTCAGTGCAAATGTGATAAAAGGTTCAATAAAGACAAATTAAGGATATGATTATAGTCATTAACATTACTTGTTTGACCAGTAACATACAGCAATTGACTAGTGGGCAGAATACAAAACCCTAGTAGAACAGATAAACACTTCTAGGTTAGTTTGTCACAATAAAAGAAAGGCTGCCTTCTACATTGATACAGTTTTATAAATTTAGAGACCTTTTTAGATTATTTTTCCCTCCGTTCAATATCTAATGGATTTCATTTCAGAGATCACTCTAGAGAAAAAAACAAAACAAAAAACAAACCAGAAATGCAATAGCAGAAGACAATGCTAGTGCATGTTATTTCAGGAACTGTCAAGAGAAGTTTTGTACTGCAAACACACAGTTTCTAAGAATATCTAATACCAGCTGTTTTAACTGATGTAGTTTATTGTACACATATGTATAGGACATGAGAATTGATACAACTTTAAGAGGCATGAAAACACATTTTCTTAAGAGAAATAAGATGTATCAATGTGAAACACTGGAAGAAGGAAGACTTAATGGATTTAAAATTCATACCACTACTATGCTGAATATATGCATACTTTCTTAGATGTATCAAATTTAGATCTTGCAACTCATTAAAAGAACAAATAAAAGTGGACTCAAATGGTTAACTTTTCCAACAAGGTGGGCCACAGCTACTTATTTAGAGCACCATATGGTCACAGACCACTCCATCTTGTCAGATGCACATCTGGCACATGACCAAAACAATCACTTCTGCTGACCATAGCATGGGCATGCTCTTAGTCAGGAAGGGAATTTTAATTTACTCATGTGACACTGTCACAAAACGTGCACCCAAACAGCCTCTGCATGATTTGACAGCAACAACACTTCCCTCCTTCCTGCAAAGGGAACCTGAAACAATTTAAGGGTTTATAGACTTCAGGGCAGGGTAGCAGAAAAATGGCATGAAAGCATGCTGATACATTCATTCTCCATATAGGAGGCACTGAGGAAAGATAGCATAAAAAAAGAGTTGGACAAATATTACAGAAAGTTGAAATAACTTCTGATTCACTTATTTGTCTACTAGCCATCCTTGTTACTAGGTATTTTAGTTTCAATCCATCAAGTTTCATTGTATATGGTTAATGTAAAACTTCATACTTGCAAATGAAAACTTGTGACTTATGTAACTCATCATATTCTGTGATTTAAAATGTGAACAGAAATAGAGATTCAGCCAATGACATTATAAATATGTTTAAAAGGTATTTATATACTCAATTTTGCCATAGCAGTTCTAGCAGCTGGTATCAAATCTTTGCCCTTTTGAGCCCCAGAGGGCAGAAATCTTCTCCAAGCTCTCCTAACTTCAAAAGGGTCCTTTGCTTTAAATCTTTAAAATATTCTCAAAATTGTTCTAAAGCCATTTTGTATGTACAAAAAGTTCCTTTAGTCTCTGACAGCGGTCTCTTAAATTTACTATGGCATACAGAGGCAGTACAATGCACACTATTTCGAATTATAGAGCTGTATTTATCTAAGTCATGTCAACTAAGGGCACTGAGATAATGAAGTTAGCAGGAAGAATTACCATAGCAAGTAGGAAATAAAAAAATCTGTTCTATTTAAACTCTACAGTATTTAAGCATAAATACAGTTAAATTATTTCTTACTTTATATATTGCATTCACCAGAAACAGTGGAGCTAGCTATTCTTCAGCTAATGTTTCTCAATGGACTTGTTCGCCTGCCCTCGTGCCAAAAATCAACCTGCTCCTTGTGCAGAAATGCTTGACTTAGAAAAGCATTCTACAAAATGCTTCCTTCAGCTTTGGAAAACCATTTTAAACATGTTTGCTGACCAGATTAGACTTCTAAATTCCCATTTGAACACTACTAGCATAAAGTTACATTCATTTTCTTTCACCTTCCTCTGTCCAATGAAATACTTTATTGGTTGAAACGCTGTCAAAACTATGTATAGCTATCAATAAACAAACAGCCAGAGGACAGTGTCCACACACAGGACAGTTTAATGTGCTGTTTAATGATAGTTCAAAACTATGACTTTTCCCACCAGAACTGAACATGGCCAATGATATTTGCTGGCCTCTAACTCAGTACCTGCAATCATTACATAAATTAAAGCCTCATATATAAAGAATTAAGGACCTGCTCAAAAGCTCCATTATCTAATAATTTCACAGATGACTACAGATACCTACCAAAGCATCAGAAGATTAAGGTTTTTGTTCTCTTGGCTGTCCAAGGAGGTGGGCTTCCTGACAAGAGAAAAAAAAGATTTTACTAAATTTCAAAGACTTTCAAATAAAAACTAAAGAAAACAATGTAAATCAAACTATAATTAATAGAAACTTAACAATTAACAAAAAGCTTTAGATAACATTTGCAATGTTTGAGTTACTAGAATTTATGGAAAAATAATATATTACAAACTATTAGTTATGAGGTTTTACAGTTGTTTAATAGGGAATAGTTTGTCCAAATTTAACTAGCTAAGCTAAGGCTTTTTAGATTACTAATACAAATTAAACGTTTTAAAATGAGAATTTAGGTGTCCTCAAAGTCTTTCCTATATTCTAAAATGAAACTTTCTAAGTTGTAGCCTCCCTGTTTTTATTGGTTATATTAAGATAAATTAAGTGAGATTAAAATCTTATTTGATTTATTTACCTTTGCAAATGAAGACCGTTTTAAGGGTTACACATCCTCTGCCTCTGACGAAAGCGACCTCAATTAGTCAAGTCAGAAAGTCTTTAAAAGCTTTGTGTTTATTGCTTCCAGCACGGAACGAGGTGGTCATTAACGTACCAAAATTCTCATAAAAATTCCAAAGTTGCACTAGTGAAAAAACGCTCAACAAGATGAAAACTAGTCACATCTTTTTCAGAAAATTCATTTGCTATTTTAAACCATTTTTAACAGAAATATTTTGATTTAATGTGGCACTCCAGCAGATCCATACCGTTTGGATACTTTAAACAGCATTTATATCTACTGTGAGTATATATATACATTTAGGTTTATACCATTTTTTTAAAGAAGTCGCGCAATGTTTAATATGAGCCTTTTATGCTGATCACTGTTAAACATTTCTCCCTGTTTACTACTATTTATTAAGTTTTATTATAAGATAAAGCATAAAATTAATCTCACACACACTGATTTTCTTTCAAAAGTTTATTTAGTATCAAGCAAGGGTAAAACTTTGCTTAACACTACAGAACATTTCAAGACTTGAGTTACAAAATACCACATTATTTGCATTTGTAATTTGCTTCCCTTTTTACGCATGTTTGCAGAGAAAATCTAGCAAATGGCTGAAAATAAAAACTAAAAACTAAATTGTTGAAAACCTTTAAAATAAAAGGTTACGCTTATGTTAAAAGAATGGACTAACATATTTAGTAAACCTATTTTTTGTTTAACACTAGTTAATCAAAGGTTATTTTTTTGATCACCTATTTTTTCAAATACAGTTTGGAAATAACAAAGTTCCTTGTTTTACATATCCTTCTGTCCAGGTTGTTCTTTCAACAAAATATTTTAAGTTCAGTCCATCCATTCAGATTTTTATGCGCTTTGATTTAATAAAAAGGGAGTGTTCATAGAAAAAATTACTTTGAACAGTATACAGGACTGGTGGAGATTGGATATTTCACAACATCAGACAGTACAATCAGTATCTGGCATATGGCTGGTCTCTGTAGACTCCTTTTGTTGTCCTTGCAGAAGGTGCCTTGTGTCGTGAGTTGGTCCATTCTTCTTGCCCTACAAGAAGGGAAAATATAGTTAGACCCCCTTCCAATGTTCTCAGATGCTGTACTTATTTTTTCCTTATTTAACTGTGAATTAGATAGCAACATTTTATTTACTGAAACCAAGGTGCAAAAAGTAAAGTCTAACACTTGAACCAAAAAATCCAGGTACAACATATGTATGAGCTACCCCACAATGCTTTTTCAGCACGTAACAGCAGGGAGTGTGACAGGCTAATGGCAAAAATATTTAGGGCTCTGGCATTCAGCTGGACCTGCTTGCTGCAAATACACAGAAATGTCAGCTCTAGTAGCAGACCTACAAATAATTATGCTAGGATGAAATGAATGGAGGATATGAATTATGTATAAGCAAATAAGCTACCCTCAGAAATAAGTTTCTTTCCATCAGGACCAATTTCGGCTTAATTCAAATATGCAATCCAATAGTGAAAAGCCTCAAGTATCACTACAAACACCTGTGGCTTCTAGCATTCTAGGGGCAATATTCGACTTCACTGTAAACATACACTTCCTCTAAAATGCAAGAAATAGGAAGGTAGATTATAAAAAAATTAAAAGGGCAAAAGAAATTGCTTGTTTGAATTTTGACAACAAGTTTGTGAAAAACTTGTGCTATATTTAATGCTTCATAATACTACCACATTTTAGCAGTAACAAAAATACTAACAAAAAGTAGCAAAGCATTGTCTTAAATGAGAGTCAGACCTACTGTACCAGGCATTTACAACAAGAGGGAAACCATAGGACCAAATGCAGAGTATAATGAGGCAGTACTTAGGTATATTTTAATCAAGTACACTACATCACCCCTAAGAAAAAAACAACTAAAAAATCCAAAAAGCAAACACATCTGAAAACAGTGTATGTGCTTCCATACCTACTTTTGGAGAACTGCCCTGCCCTAAGCAGACAAGTGTCCAAGCGAACCCAATGCAATCCAGAAACTAAGGGTGAAATCCAAATGTATGGTAACCTAAATTGTAGGTATCAGTTTTTCTTTCTAGTCCATTAAAAAAACAAAACAAAACAAAGTTGTCAAAGAACCCCTGTACTTTGAATGGTAAGGTAACTCACCTAGACAGTAGATATCTGAAATTAGGTGACAAGAATCCCTTAAGTCAAGGCTCCAGTTTCACAATCTCTTCATAGAAGTCTCATCCTAGCTACTTTACTTTTAAAAATTTAGGTGGCTGCCTGCAGAGCCTAGGTTATATATTATACCTAGGTGGTCAGAACCTTTGCCTAGAGCGCAAAAGGAACAAGTTCAAATTTGCTGTAAGGCTGAAAGAATTAAACTTGTACCTCAGGCAAGTTCCACAGGAATCTGATAGCAGAATAACATACATGAGAAACAACCTCTTGTGTTTCTTCATCACACACAAAGCAAGGCTTATCTTAAGCAAAGAAAAGAATCCTAGCCTAACAGTAAAGGCAGCTGGCTAAGGGATAAGAATTCAAAATATCCTTGCTTTTAAGCACCACTGCAAAGAACTGTTTAAATGTAAAAAGCAGTCTTGGTTACAGTTTAAGAGGAGTACTTGCTCCTTTTCAATCAATTGGTCAAATCAGTAGGGTAAAGAGTCACCTTACCTTTTATCAGTTTTCATTTTGGGGGCATCCAGGGCTCTGAATTCTAAAAATACTAGTATTTTTCCTCTGGATTGGCACCTGAGCTTCTCAGAGGAGGAAAAGTTTACTCCTGGCCAGCACTAGGCAACTATCTGCTCACTATGCAGTCTTACGAATTTTAGTTTGAAACACCTAATCTTCTTTACATACTGTAAGGATAAGACAATAAAAGTTTCTACAAATACATTAGCAACAAAAGGAGGGCTAAGGAGAATCTCCATCCTTTATTGGATGTGAGGGGAAACAGTGACAAAGGCTAGAGGAAAAGGCTGAGCTACTCAATGCCTTCTTTGCCTCAGTCTTTAGTAACAAGACCAGTTCTCCGGGTACCCAGTGCCCTGAAGCAGAAAACAGGGAGCAGAATTAAGCCTCGATCATCCAAGGGGAAATGGTTAGTGACCTGCTATACCATGTAGACAGACACACAGAAATCTATGGGGCCGGATGGGATCCACCCAAAGGTACTGAAGGAGCTTGCCAAGCAAAGAAAAAAAAAAAGCCACTTTCAATTATTTATCAGCAATCCTGGCTAACTGGGGAGGTCCCAGTTGACTGGAGGTCAGCAAATGTGACGCCATCTGCAAGGGCTGCAAGGATGATCCAGGGAACTACAGGCCTATCAGCATGACCAAGGTGCCAGAGAAGCTTATGAAGCAGATGATCCTGAGTGCCATCACGTGGCATGTACAGGATAACCAGGTGATCAGGCCCAGTCAGCATGGGTTTATGAAAGGCAGGTCCTGCTTGACTAACCTGATCTCCTTCTATGACAAGGTGACCTGCTTAGCGGATGAGGGAAAGGTTGTGGATGTTGCCTACCTAGACTTTAGTAAAGCCTTTGACACCATTTCCCATGGCATTCTCCTGGAGAAACTGGCCGCTCACAGCTTCGACGGGCATACTCTGCTGGGTAAAAAACTGGCTGGATGGCCAGGCCCAAAGAGTGGTGGTGGATGGAGATAAATCCAGCTGGTGGCCAGTCAGAAGTGGTGTTCCCTAAAGGTCAGTATTGGGGCCAGTACTGTTTACTATCTTTATCAATGATCAGGACAAGGGGATCTAGTACACCCTCAAGTAAGTTTGCAGACAACACCAAGCTGGGCAGGAGTGTTGATCTGCTTGAGGGCAGGAAGGCTCTACAGAGGGATCTGGGCAAGTTGGACCAATGGGTCAAGGCCAACTGTGTGAAATTCAACAAGACCAAATGCTGGGTCCTATACTTGGGTCACAACAAACCTATGCAGTGCTACAGGCTTGGGGAAGAGTGGCTGGAAAGCTGCCCAGCGGAGAAGACCTGGAGGTGCTGGTTGACTGACAGCTGAATATGAGCCAGCAGTGTGCCCAGGTGGCCAAGAAGACCAACAGCATCCTGGCCTGTATCAGAAACAGTGTGGTCAGCAAGATTAGGGAAGTGATCGTCCCCCTATACTCGGCACTGGTGAGGTTGCACCTTGAGTACTGTGTGTTCAGTTCTGGACCCCTCACTACAAGACAGACATTGAGGTGCTGGAGTGAGTCCAAAGAAGGGCAATGAAGGTGGTGAAGGGTCTAGAGCACAAGTCTGATGAGGATTGGCTGAGGGAACTGGAGGTGTTTAGCCTACAGAAAAGGCTGAGGGGAGACCTTATTGCTGTCTACAACTACCTCAAAGGAACTTATAGTGAGGTGAGGGATGGTCTCTTCTCCCAAGTAACAAGTGACAGGACAAGAGGAAATGGCCTCAAGTTGCACCAGGGGAGGTTTAGATTGAACATTAGGAGGAATTTCTTCACTGAAATGGTTGTCAGGCACTAGAACAGGCTGCCCAGGGACGTGGTTGAGTCCGGATCCCTGGAGGCATTTAAAAGACATGGAGATGTGATGCTTAGGGATATGGTTTAGCAGTGGACTTGGCCATGCTAGGTTTATGGTTGAACTCAATGATCTTAAAGGTCTTTTCCAACCTAAGTGATTCCATGATTAGTATCTAACTCTGCTTTTCAGAATGTACTTCAGGGTCAGCTAGTTAAGAATAAAGTGTGTATCTATTTATTTGTATGTATGAAAACATCAGTGGCTGTAACCCATAATTATTCTTCAAGTTATTTATAGTTTTCCTCTCAACTCGAGTAAATACATCACTTAATATCCTGAGTGGCTGTGCTTTGATAAACAGAAAACCAATTTTAAATGCAAAAGTAGTGAAAAATCCATACTTTCAACCTTAAATACTGCAATCCACATTTCTCCCCCTCAGTCTATCTACATTTAGCAGTTTCATACCTTTCCCCTCACACATCAATTTTGCATTCGTGAAGTAGTCTTAGAAATATCAGGCTTATAATGGCAAACGGTTTATTTTAATGCTGAAATAAAGATTTAAGCTATTTATCTATCAACACCAATTGAAAGTGCTGGGGGACAGAGGAATTTCAAGCGATCGCTTCTTTTGATGAACTGACTTTCCCCTTAAGCAAAATAATTAGTTTAAGCAGAAAACACTGAGCAAACTTTTGTACTAGGTGCATTTATCACAACTTAGTTGAGGTCATTTGAGTTTTCAAAACACTTCCAAATGGAGCTGAAGAAATACACCACAGAAAATTTTAAGTAGAGCTCTAAAAATCACTGAAGCATCCATTACCCGGAATCACAACTCTCTACACTAGTTAATAAAAATCCTCAGATGTTTGAGATTTGAATGATCTATATTATATTTCTCTGATTTCTAGCCAGAGATTTAACATTTATCCCTTAAGCAAAGGTGCCTTTTAACAGGCTTTGTGCTTCTAATCCGTAACAGATTTCTTTAATTAAACCTGTCACTACCACACTTCTAGCTTTAAAAAAAATGTGATCTTTACCACTGGCGTATGTTTTTTGCTTCATTATGCATTGTTTTGTCTCCATATGAGTAACCTACTGCCCTCATGTCTATTATCTACCTAAAGTACTTTCATAACCTTTACATAATGACTCCCTGCTTGATTTCACAAGACTGATGCATAAAAATGACCTAATACAAAAAGACCATATAAGTCTAAAATGCACTCAATTAGGTCCTGATTCAGCTGAGAACTTCAGCATATTCTTACCTTGTGTGAAGTTTCAACACCAGTTGTGCTACACTAGAAGCGTTTGCCTTCAGCTGCGAATAGCTCCTTGAAAAAAGGTCCTACGCCCCCATTTTTTTTCTTAAATCTCATTGAATGTGACATGAGAAGGGTACTTGCAGCATGATTTAGGTTTTATTTTATTATTTCTTTAACTTTAGTTTCACATGACTATGGTAGTTAACAGACCATAGAAGCCTCCTTCAGTATTTTTCTCAATAACCATATGACGAGCTCTGTGACAGTGCAGGAATCCCTGAACAGCTGTTAATCTACTGCAGAACCGAAGCTTGCCTTATGGAAATTCTTTGATTATATTTTTTAAGGGTCTACTACTGTAGTCATTCAGCTCATAAAGCTACTCACCATAAGAGTCATATGTTTCTTCACTCAGTCCGTGGCCATAGTCATAGTAATCTGCTCCACTGAAAGGAAGGAAGGGAGTAGGAAGAACAACAAGAAATAAAAGTAGTTACATTTAAGAAGCAACGCTTATCATTACACATTCTACCTTTGAAAAGATGAAAGCTTGAAGGATATAGACATACCCTAAGGTAAGAAAGGTAAGCATCCACGTGACAATAACAACTTAGACTGTTTGTTCATTAATTAGAAAAGAAACCATATTTACTTTAATTTAGGATTTTTTTTCATCACTGAGCCCTTGGTCCACACTGTAAATGTGGATGTGGGAATTTTATATTTAAAGTTATGGTTGGGAAGGCTTAAGATCTTACAAGTGCCAATGAAAGAAGAATAGGAGGTCTAGCTACTGAACCAATTCATTTGTTGTATAAACTTCTCTTCATTACCTACTGTTGCCTATTATTTTTGCCTTTGAATCTTTGAATTCACTGATAAAAACGCAATAAAGGACAAGTAACTTACTGATCGGAGGGTACACGTATAGCAACTATGTAACAAGTTCCAGTGTCTTCAAAACAAGACACATGTGCACATATGTAAATTCTATCATTTTAATAGGCAGACAAGAAATAACAATAGGAACTAAGTTAAAAGCAGAAATCTGCAGTCTTTAGTATTCAAGAATATGTACGAATACCATGACCATGGCCTAAAACAGCCTTCCATTTCATAATGGCATTTCTATTTGTATTAAGACCACTGAATGGAAACTGAAGAACAAGGTTTATTACGTACTACTTTTCCACCACGCTTTCATATTTCATGCAAGTATAGCTACATATAGTCTTTTACATAGTTGACAGAATAAGTCTATTAGATATGTTTGTAGGACATCAAAATCAAGTCTCTAAATTGTGTCTTTCCTTTTCTTTCTAGACACAGCCAGACCCAGGGCTGACAATATTTGGAAAATACTCTAAACTGATGCTACCAAGTCATTACCTTCCGAGTGAGAAAGAAATCACTAATATATGATCACTAGCAAGTAATTACTAATATTGACAAAATGTTTCTAACATCAGATTGATTGTTAATAAAATAAGACAGAAAAAGCAATTTATAGCCTTAACATGAATTAGCAGGTAAAGCACTTATATAAAACAAGACATCATAATCACTTCTAAGCTGACAGAAGACAAAGATCATTTGTTGTGTTTGGGTTGTTTGTGTTTTAGTTTGGTTTTGGTTTTAACTAAAAAGTTTTAAATCTCACAAAATAATCCAGGTCAGAAATAATACAACTCTGGTGTGTGCAAATGCAAATCTAAAAGGTGTGGATGAGTATTTGTTATTGCTACTATAAGGTTTCCTAAACAAAAACTTAACCAGAATGTACTATGAAGACCCACAAAAAAAAGTATCTGTATATAACCCAAATGTTACCTATGATTTCTCAGTTCATGTAATGAGGACCCCAGAATAACAAGGGCAAAGTTTGAAGCATAAGAAATAACATAATTTTGCCCTGCAGCAGCCACTGATAAAACAGTCTTTATTCTGACAACCAATTTAAACTGATATTCACTATCCTTCCACACAGTACCTGATTATTTATTTTAAGGCTGTCATCACATCTAGAAGTCTATAGCAGCTGAGCCCTATTCTCTATGTGTCAGTCTTGTCAGAATGACTTTTGCAGGGTTTCATTTCATAGATCTAAAATACCTATTAAACAAAAAATGACTCATTTTACAGCATACAAACTGCAAACCAAATAAACATCAGAAAGGAAAAAGTCTTTTACTTATTATGAAAGTATCTCATGACCTATCTTTATTAACAGATAAACCCTTCAAAATTAATAATCTGTCCAAAAAGTACAAGTTATAATGGGAAGTAAAGTTGCCTAGTGCAATTCAATACTCTCTACTCTGACTGCTTTCATTTGTGCTCTAAGAACAATGCCAACATGCTCTTAATTCCACTGTATGTTAAACAAATGCAAAGCTTCAGATAAGACAACTTAAAGACTATGACATAAAGAAAAGGGTACATACAGATAGCTGTAAGGAATTCTGAGTAAAAGAAAAAGTTTAAAAGATTTTTTTTTCTTTCACCTGTAACAGTCTGAATAGCCCATGGAGTTCACAACCAAGACCAAAGATAACTGGTTTTTTTTTAAGAGGAATTACAGAAACATCTAGCACTATATATGAAGTTATAGCTTACAGAACTGTATTTGTTTTCAAAGCAATCACCTCCTAAAAGAAAATCTATTCAAAGGAACCTGCAATACCAAGCATCTTTCTCAACTGTACATTTGAACTCATTAACAGAGATAGTTGAGGTCAGTTCTGCTGTGAAGAATTAAGTAGCTGTATTAAATAGTTCTGGACAGAAGGTATGATCTCAATCTTTGTTTTAAAAGCATCACTGACATTTATACTTCTTTTCTGTATGTTCTCTGGCATCTTAGCATTCCAATTGAAGACTATTCAAACTCTGTATTTCCCTTGAATGGATTTATTCTGCAAGGGAAGCCCTTTTCTTCCTGTTCCTCTCATCTTGTCTCAAAGGAGGCCAAAACCACAAGATAGGTTCACTTTCTTTACCTCATGTGTCTCCTTCCTTTCAGAATAAGTAAAAAAACATGCCATGGATCCTATCCTTTTTAACCCAGTGAGACTAAACTTGGACTCTGTTTTGAGTTCCTATGTTTTCAGATGCGAAATGTTCTCTTGCAGCTATTTTCTTCAATTTTCTTAATTTTTCCCTGCTTCTCCAGGCATCTAGTTTGTAGAGGAATAATTGTATTACATAGTAGAGTCAGCTGAGTTTTCAAGCATCTTCCTGACCATCAAGTGAACAGTACAAGTAAACAACACTGGAGTATCAGCTGTGATTCAGATCTTTTGTACATCCAGAGCCCACCCTTATCTCTCCTCATATTTAATTTCTTTTGTATTCCCATTCCAGCACAATGTCTTTGGGCTGACAAGACAGAAGACAAATTGTAAAGAAAAAAATGCTTTGATTTTCCATGTCAACGTTGGAACCACCTAATGGTATGGAAGGATTAGCAAACAATAAGTATGCTGCTTATAATTGCTGAGGGATGGGCATTAATCCTACAATGCATAGAGCAAGTGTGAAGTGAGGCTTAAGTAGTTTAAATAAGGGCAGGGGAATTGCCTGTTTTCTCTGTTCAAAAACCAGTCTGAGATAGAGAAGAGCAACCTCAGTTTTAGCTCTCCATCACTGATGAAGTAAAGCTTTAGAAGAGCTTTTTTATTAAGACATAGGACTGGGAAGCTTCCTGCCATTTTTCTAGAACCACTGTGCTGTGAGAAGTATCTTAAAATACTTTGAGAGGTATCCAATAAGCTTCAAAAGGTCTTGTGGAATATGATCTGAATCTCAGGCTTTTCTGCTAAGCTGATTGTTTATGAAAATATCTTGATGAACCATAATAGAAGAACAAGTCTTTATTAAAAAACCAAATAGCAGTAACTGCTCTAACATGATGGTTAAGTCTTAAGGGACTCTTACCTTTTATACTATATTAACTATTAGCTTATTCTGTCTAGAGATGTCAGAATATTCTCTTGGGACAGGTATCAACAGAATGGTCGAGTTTCAACCTAACACTCATGAAGATATCAGAATAGGTCATTAGGCTGTTTTGGGGACAATCCTAGAACAGGCATGTCAGCCACAGTGCAAGTGTTCTGTATTATTTCCAAAAAATGCATAAAGGTAGTCAGAATATATTGTGATTAATGAATGTGATTGCCATGGCTCTTTAGATTTGATACAGGCATCTTCTAGAATCAGCATTATGCCATTTCTGTGTTTACAACAAAAGCAGTATGGCAGGGAGCCTGATTGCTAAGGGGAGAATAAAAGTTCTCCAATTGAAAGCTTCTAGTTTACTGGGAAAGCCCAAGCTTAAGCACTGACAAGCCTGGTTATCAGGTTTAAGCACCAAGTGAACTGAAACTTTCTCCATCTTCAGCGATGAAAAACAGCCTTTGCAACCAGTTCAGCTTCTTGTAATGCTTACTAGGGAAAAATGAAAAAAACTTCTGCTTTTTCTTTTGCACATTGGTATCACAAGTAGCTTTGGGACTGATCCCTTTAGACAGAAGCCAGGGCAGTTTCAGAAAGTGACAAAAGCCCCCTTCCAAACACTACAGTTTCCTTTTGTGCTAAGAGTAGCTTCACAAGCATCACCTCTGTCTTCTACACGGAGGTCGCACAGAACAGCAGCAAAGTAGAAAGAACAAATGAGGATCTCTCTTGCAAGAGGTCTTCTATGATATACCCTGACTGATATGATCACATCTAAACAGAACTCTTCCACAAGGGCAAGGCTCTATCGTTTCTATCAGATCTTCATGCTCAGCTGCTTCTGATATCAACAAGCATCCATTAACAGTAAACAGGAAGAAGCATGTCCCAAATGTTATTGTCAAGACAACAATCACTGTAGCGAAGCTTCTCATAACTCTGTAATTCTCTTGAACATTGAGTTGTATATCTGTTCTTAATGCTTCTGTAGATTACTAGAACACCACATTCTGTAACCTAGCTTACAGCAGGATAGCATAAAACCAGGATATCAAGAGGACATCCACATCTTTGTCTTGTAGATAGTCTTTTATTTAATGCCCGGTTCTGCCACTTCTTAGCAGGTTTTTTGGTACATACACTCATCCCTGCATCTCAGTTTGTCTGTAAAACTGGTAACTATCTCAGAAAGCAACTGAGACCATATAGGTGAAAGCTTTATAAAATACAGAAAAATGATGCAACTCCTCCTTAAATTATATCCCATTGTACTCTCATATGGATAATACAAATAGCAAATCTATTACCTATAATCCTAAAAGATGACCAGAGTGCCTCCTCAAGGATTCCCCTAGCTATCACTATTTAGAAATTACTTTTTATGGCAGAAATTGCAATAAATTTCACTACTGAAGAGTGAAATGCCCTCAGAGGCATCTGCATTCTGGTGCTACCTACCTGGCACAGAATTATGCCTATCTACAGATTTCTAGCAGAACTCTACACAGTTCCCTAAAGCTAACAGTTTTACCATCTGAAATGTCCAGTTATTAGTCTGTGAACTCAGTCTTTCCCCCCCACCCCTCCACTCTCACAACCCATCTCTCAAAACAGGAAAGGTAAATGGCAAGTAAGAGAAGTGACTGAAGCACACAGTACAAATAAGGCTTCTTCTCAGGAAGAGCAGCAGCAGGGAGATAAAGCTTTACCTTGAAACTAGAATACAGCAACAGTCCATTCCTAGACATGAGAAATGCTAAATAGAATGTCAAAAATTCACTACATCAAACAAGAAAGCACCAGCAGATGTGTAAACATCAGCATTTTGATTTGGTCTGTGAATTAAAACCAAGCCCCAGCCACCACACATCACATTTGTCTGGTTTGCAAAGCAGTTTGGGGGAAGTGAACTAGACTGCTATCAGAGAAAACTAAACTGGAAGGCTTAAACTACCCAAATGTGTATCAAATCTATTCCAACTGCTAAATGGAAAACAGAGGTGTGAACCAACATGAACATTAATGTTGACAAAGGATGCGTTCTCTTCCCTTTCTCTCCAGACAAGACTACTCAGGACAGTGGAAGGAGTAGAGAATAATGAAGATCTGACAGGCATCAGTCAAAATCTTTAGACTATCCATTGCAATACTGGAAAGAGCTGTGGGCATTATTCCATCTAAGTCTTGTTTATCATTCCTGAGTCATGCATAAGATGCTGTTAGAGATCCAAGATGTTACTTGTCACAGACTGGAGTAGAAAACACTGCCTCTAATACATCACCATCCACAAAAACTGCAGATATGTCACCATTCTGTCATGAGAAATACTACTCAGTAAGATACACAATACCTTCTTGTCTAATTTACTGAAGGAACAGTACAACTTTCATCAGTTTCCAATAAATTTGATATCCTTACTCATCAGTTGACATTGAAGAGTATTTGAAAAAATATGATTCTGTCCCAGTTTTATACAATTATAAATCAAAAATAATAAAAGTTCCATTCAAGGGTACTGAAGGAGCTGGTGGGTGCACTTGCCAAGCCACTCTCCATCATCTACCAGCAGTCCTGGCTAACTGGGGAGGTCCCAGACGACTGGAGGCTAGCCAATGTGACACCCATCTACAAGAAGGGCCAGAAGGAGGATCCGGGGAACTACAGGCCTGTCAGCCTGACCTCGGTGCTGGGAAAGGTGATGGAACAAATCATCCTGAGTGAGATCACGAGGCATGTGAAGGACAATCAGGGGATCAGGACTAGCCAGCATGGGTTCATGAAAGGCAAGTCCTGCTTGACCAACCTGATCTCCTTCTATGACCAGGTGACTCGCTTGGTGGATGAGGGAAAGGCTGTAGATGTGGTCTACCTGGACTTCAGCAAGGCCTTTGACACTGTCTCCCATGGCATTCTCCTGGAGAAACTGGCAGCTCATGGCCTGGACGGGAATATCCTTCTCTGGGTAAAAAACTGGCTGGCCGACTGTGCCCAGAGAGTGGTGGTGAATGGAGCTAAATCCAGTTGGCGGC